>NC_135808.1:88480209-88714856 GCF_964213995.1 Mustelus asterias | reverse complement strand
TCTATATGTTTTGTCTGTATAGAATGCACGAAACAATACTTTTCACTATATACTAATACATGTGACAATAATAATAAATCAAATCAATAAATGAACCCACAATGTGTTTACACAATCCCTCATGTGCGATTGGTGCCTTTATATCAATACAAAAAACATGACATGGTGTGTAGCAGCGCTTCCTTATAAATGGCACAGTCTTCAGCCTGGCAGCAAGGTTAAATACAGTTATAACATGGGGAACTTTCTTAGATCAAGCTACACAGAATGAGATGACACCTTGATGTTCTGGTCAGACCTCAAAGAAGTTGCAGCATTGGAGAGAATCAATGAGCCTGATTTTACCAAAGCTTCGCGCCCATTTTCGGGCACGAAATCGCGGTAAAGTCGGGCGTCGGGCCTTTAACGCGATCTGCACCCGAATCCGAGCAGATCGCGCCTTTACCGACACCCAATTCTGGTGCGGGACCGGCCCGCGCCCGAATCGGGCGGCCCGATGATTTAAATGCATTTGCATGCATTTAAATCAACTTAATGAACCGCGCGCCCAACTCTACCGCCAAGTCCCACTTCACCGTCTTCTGGCCCAATCCGCGTCCGCGCTGTTACCGACCTGCAAAATAAAAGTCTGAAGTCGCCGCTGCAGCCTCCGAAGAGCGGGGTCAGAGACTGCAACGGCTCTCTGACCCAGGTCATCCTCTGGTCGGGGCAGGCGGGGGGTGGGAGGAGGAGAGGAGGTGTGCCGTCTCATCCCCTGGAGGGGGGGGAGAGGGGGTGTGATGTACCATCCTCTGGTCGGGGGGGGAGAGTGGGTGTGACGTCTCATCCCCGGGAGAGGGGGTGTGATGTATCATCCCCGGGAGAGGGGGTGTGACGTATCATCCCCTGGTGGGGGGGGGAGGGGGTGTGACGTCTCATCCTCTGGTCGGGGAGGAGGGGTCGGCTGCCAGTCTGCGGCCGATGCCTCCTGCCGGAGTGGACGTGCGGCCATGCCATCCCACGAAACCTTCAGGATGAAGCGATTCCTCGCTAAGAAGATGAAGCAGAACCGGCCGATTCCACAGTGGCTGATTCCACAGTGTAAATGGATAGACCATCACTGGTACACTACCAGCCACAGCCATCCTCCCGCTCTCTTGCCCCTGCAGGGAAGAGTAATCTGTGGCTGGTAGTGTACCAGTGATGGTGCATCCCTTTACACTGGGGAATCGGCCACTGTGGAATTGGCCCGGTTCTGCTTCATCTTCTTAGCGAGGAATTGCTTCATCCTGAAGGTTTCGTGGGATGGCATGGCCGCACGTCCACTCCGGCAGGAGGCATCGGCCGCAGACTGGCAGCCGATCCCCCCCCCAACCAGAGGATGAGACGTCACACCCCCTCTCCTCCTCCCGCCCCCCCCCCCCCCCCCCCCCCCCCGAGGGGATGGATCGGTCACACCCCTCTTCCCCCCGCAGGAGATGTGATGTCACACCCCCTCCCCTCACCACTCCTCCCCTCCCCCCCCCCACCCCCCGACCAGACGATGAACGTCAGAGAGCCGCGTTCTGCTTTTCTTTCATGCCCAGGCGCACTCTGTCAGATTTTTTTCGAACTGCGCATGCGCAGTTCAGAGCTCTGATCGGTCCACCAGCGCTAAGCCCCGGCCACGGCGCGGATCGGGCCGGAGCCCGCAAAATGCGTATGGGCGCGCTGCAAAGAGGATTCCCGGCGCGGATCTATTTGATGCCCAGATTCGGCACTTCACTTAGGCTCAAAATGGTAAAATAGGGCCCAATGTGTCCTGCAATCCAGTCTCAGTTTCACTTTTGCTTTTAAGCAGCGCACACTGCACATAGCTTTGCTGCTGATGTCTTCAAGCTTCATACCTCTGTATAAATGTTCCCATGTGCCTCAGTCCCAAAAAATGAACCCACAACATGAGCAATTGATGCCTTTATATCATTATATAAACACAACTAAAATGTTCACTCGAATGATAGCCACTGAACATGTACATAAAGAGCTAGGTCAAAGTGATGCCATTCACTAAGAGAAGATAACTGCAAAGCATCTTAGAGAAATGCTATGCTTTGGTCTTGTTTAACCTTTGTAAATAGTTATAAAGTAAATAAATGTGTTTTCAATTAAAGACCATTGCCTCCTGAAAAATCTCATCTGGAGTAAGAAGGCAGCAATAATAGAAAGAGGACTGAAAAATTATGGCTAGTGCCTCTGCAATTTCCACTCTCACTTTCCTCAGTACTGTTAGATGCATCTAATCTGGTCCTGTCACCTTATCTACAACAGAAAGCCTATCCAATATCTCCTTGTCAGTTTTAAATGCTTCTCACTAATATCACAAACTACAGTATATCTTTTATCTATCTATCGGTAATTTCCTTGCAAATTTGTTCTTCTACATCCTTTCCACTAGTTGGTGGTCTATTGACTGCATTGAGCATTGTAATTGCAACCTTAATTGTTCCTTAATTCTCACCAGATAGCTTTTAATCTTGAATCATTTTCCAGCACTCCTTAATCAATACTGCCAATCATCCTGCACCCCAGCCACCACCATCTCCCCCCACACATCCCCCCCCCCACCGCCCCCCCTTCTCCCCCACCCCCACCCCCCCTTCCCAACCACTACTTTTTTTTTCCGTTCCTATCTTTCCTGGACACCATGTATCCAGGAATATTTAACACCCAGTCCTACTCCTTTTCCTTAATAAATCTTGCTTGATTCACAAATTACACCAATTGTCCGACATTATTGGGTTGAGTTCTGGTCCGAAAACCTACAAGGCCCAGTTAATAAGGTAATGCATGCCTGTTTACTCTTATCTGCTCGATAGTCACATGATCTATTTCTGGAAATAAAAAAAATTTAGAATGCCAGTCACATTGAATTTATGCGTCAGGAAGATTGTAAAGCTTTCAAAGTAAGACCTATATTTAAAACTATGAGGTAGATTTTCTGATTTGTTTTCATCGTTAGCCATTACTGTCAACAATAAAATATGATGTGGAGATGCTGGTGTTGGACTGGGATGGGCGCAGTAAGAAGGCTCACAACACCAGGTTAAAGTCCAACAGCTTTATTTGGTATCATGAGCTTTTGGAGTGCTGCTCCCTCACCTGATGAAGGAGTAGCGCTCCGAAAGCTCGTGATACCAAATAAAGCTGTTGGACTTTAACCTCGTGTTGTGAGACTTCTTACTGTGACAACAAAATAATACAATGATTGGAAAAAGTTTCACAGCATATAGCCCCCATGAGGTCCATGGGGAAATCACTGATTGGTCTAGCTGTGGGGCTTGTTAAATATGAGTTCCCTACTCATTGGCAGTGGCCTGATTGGAACTCCTTGCCAGGCTGGAACTCATTTCCTGAGTCTTTTATAAGGCAGGCCCAGGACTGGGCCTGCTGAATGGTAGCCCCAGGCAGGGATTAGAGTGTGTACTCCACGGTAGTCATTTTATTTGGCATTCTGTAATGAACTTTGTTCCTTTCAGTCGGGCTTCCTGAGTCATTACAATATCTTACCTTGGTGCACAAAGTAAACAACTCAATATCTGAGAATCTGTTAAATCTACATTCAGCTTTCAGCAAAGTCCAAACCTTCATCTTTTTTTAATGTGAAGCTGTGGTCTTCAAGTCAAACTAAATTGAAGGTATTATAGGACACAAAAGACTACTCCACTGATGAATTGATTCCTGTTATTTCCAAATAAGTAGGCCTAGAAGTCCTGCCAAGCTTGGCTGGTACGGTTAGTATAAAACAGTTTTCTCGTTTCGAATGTCAGTAGTATAAATTGTAAATACAGCAACTAAAAATGGTCAAGCAGAACTTTTCACCCATCTGGACTGAACCTAGGTCTGGGTCAAGTACTTTCTTACATCACAGGGTGGTGGTACAGTAGTCAGCTTCATGTTAACACTTTAGATACCTACTACTACATTAGGTTAGGTGCATTGGCCATGCTAAATTCTTCCTCAGTATACCCAAACAGGCGACCAGGAGATTTTCACAGTAACTTCATTGCAGTGTTAATTTAAGCCTACTTGTGACACTAATAAATAGACTTAAGCTTCCATATAAACAGATCAGTCTCCCAGACATTTCTGTGCAACCTTTTAAAAGCACAATGCAACCTGAACTTGTTGTCAACACTCTGAGAAACAAACAGACACATCACAAGCACTGCTTCAGTTTTTCAAATTACTTTAAATCATTTGTCACTAAAATCTCAGTTATCCTCTTGGCAGAATTATAGCTGGTTAAATGTCAGATGTGTCCAGAGAGCAGTAGGATATTGCTGGAGCTGAAAGACTGACCGAGAACCTCTCTGATATGCATTTTAATCATTCCTGGATGAGATAAAGTCTCTAATTTAGTCAGGAGAAACAATTGTGCCTCCTGGAGGGAGGTGCCACTGCCAATAAATTGCAGTCCCCTCACTCCCAAGAGTGTAGAACAACCAGTGCCTAAAGAAGTTTAATAACTTGAACACACTTTTTCTTTCATCCTTGGTTAGCCGGGCACTACTATACTTTTCACCAATCTAAAACAACGCATACAGACCTAATCATTCACACTGCATTCTCCCTATCCTGCGCTGTGTTGCAGTTACAATGATGACCACAAAGTATCAAGCAAACAAAAAGTGTCAGATGGACGCACGTGCATCATGCAACATAATGACCTTCACAGATTTGTGTGCAGTTGCTCAACATCGCCATCCGAAAATTAAACCCTCGAAAGTAAGATTGAAGAGATATGATGGGGCGGCACGGTAGCACAGTGGTTAGCACTGCTGCTTCACAGCTCCAGGGTCCTGGGTTCAATTCCCGGCTCGGGTCACTGTCTGTGTGGAGTTTGCACATTCTCCTCGTGTCTGCGTGGGTTTCCTCCAGGTGCTCCGGTTTCCTCCCACAGTCCAAAGATGTGTGGGTTAGGTTGATTGGCCAGGTTAAAAAAATTGCCCCTTAGAGTCCTGGGATGCGTAGGTTAGAGGGATTAGCGGGTAAAATATGTGGGGGTAGGGCCTGGGTGGGATTGTGGTCGGTGCAGACTCGATGGACCGAATGGCCTCCTTCTGCACTGTAGGGTTTCTATGATTTCTATGATTCTATACGGAGAAGACAAATTAGTCTGAGAGTCCAATGCAATGACAAGAAGGAAGTTCTCAAATTCCAGATCATAGATGGCATACAAAGGCCACTTATCTCAACTGGAACAAGTCTAAAGCTTGGGCTAGTAAGCCTCTTTTTTGCCAGTGCACAGCTTTCCCTCAGTCGTGGGGGGACTTAGTAGTCGTGAGAAATTGGCAATAGGTGCTGTTTGGTGTCTTGCAGAGAGGTCTGGAGGCTTGTATGGCCAAGCGAGATCATAAAATCCCATCCAAGGCCAACGGAGATTTCCGTTCTACAAACCTCGCCCGCTCCGATTCCGTGGCGGGCGAGGTGGTAAAGATCTGGCCTAAGTGTTTATTAACCACTCATAACTATATTCATCTACAAGGAAAAGCCCTTCATGGGTGCTAGCTCCATGCTGACTTCTTCCAGATTCTTCTACACAGTCTATTGTCATATCATTCTCTTTATATCACACTGTGGGCAACACTGTTTCCTACTCCCACAATAACCCTTGCTATGCTGGATACCCTTATACTATAGGTGTTTCAGCAAGCACAAGGGACCAAGAAGACTTGGATATTGAAAAAGAAGTGTCCACTTGCTACAGAGGCTGAGGACAAGGCAGTTCAGGGGCTCAGGATTGGGGGAGTGGAAACTCATAGTCACTCATCTGAAAAGAATAACGAGTAACATCACACCCACGTGCATTTTCTGAGTATCATCTCCCAGAAAAATGCATCAACTGCCAGGAGTAACTCGCAAGTGTACAGTGCTCCTTTCTGATAACGGGGGCAACCTTACCAAAATTTAGCAAAGTGGTGAGAAAAATGGAGTGAACTCACCAACAACTCCACCGTAATTTCTGACTCAAGCTTGAGCCTCATTGACCAAAGTTTTTATGGCCATGAGAATCATGCTGCATGTGCGACAGCCTCCCTCTGACTCACCAGCCATGGCTCCACTTCATCGCACCAATCACTGGCAAGCTCCATATAAATGGCTCCCCAGCATTTGTCCCACAACGACTGCAGGCAGTGGCAGCCATCATGGCTGCACTGTGATTCTCAGAGGGAGCCCTTACTCGGCTGTGTGCAGCAGAGGCGGGATGCACTCCACTCCAGCTTCAGGAGAAAGACTCCCACCCAGGTCATCACCTCCGTCTGGAATTCAGTGGCAGCTCTGGTGAGTGCCAGCTCACTGCAGAAGAGGACGGGGGCAGCAGTGCTGCAAGAAGACGGACGATCTTCTGTGAACAGACAGAGTAAGTGAACAGCCTCATGCAGTCTTTTTTTGGATCCCCTCGCACCTCCAACTTCATCTCTCCGATGCCTATGGCCATTGTAGTCTGAAAAAAACCACCCGATCTCGTCTGATCTCGGAAGCTAAGCAGACTCAGGCCTGGTTAGTATTTGACGAAAAAGCGTTTAGACAGTTACGTGGGTAAGCTGGGTATAGAGGGATATGGGCCAAATGCGGGCTATTGGAACTAGCTTAGGGGTTTAAAAAAAAGGTGGCATGGACAAGTTGGGCCGAAGGGCCTGTTTCCATGCTGTAAACCTCTATGACTCTATGACTCTCACCCAACCATCTCGGCCTTTACCAAGACTTGTAAGGAGGCCTTCCTCCCCCTCCCCCAATCACCATGTTCCCCCCCCCCCAGTCACTGCCATGCTCCTCATACTCCAGCTCCAACTCAAGACCCATGCCTGCTGCACCTCATCACAACCTTAAATGTCAACACTGCCACCTACACTCTCCCTATCTGTGTCATTGCAGGACAAAATAAACCACAACAGGCGTGAGCAAGCACAACCAGCTGGAGCAATGCCAGAGCTCAGGACCCTCATGCAATTGCAGCAGAGCCCTGGGGGGGAGGAAGACTGTGCCTGCACTGATGGTGAAGTAGGGGCAGCAGACAAAGGTGAGAATCCTCAAGAAATACTGGCATTCCTCAAGTCTCAAGTGAGTAATCAATGGCCCCTCCTTTATCCCCTGTAATGCAGTAATGCCATCTCTCTTCTCTTGCAGGTAAAGAAGCTGAGCAGGCCGGACCATCCTTATGCCCCCTGGATCCACTGGTCTCGAGCAGCTCGAAAGAAGAGTTCTCAGACCCATATATTCCGCACCCCCACCCCTGCCAAAGAACCTAAGTCCTGAACTTGCATTGCGCTAAAGTGCATTAGAGAGAATGCATGACAACAAGGTTTGCATCCAGGTGGGCCACCTCAGAAATGGTGCCAGACCTGATATTGGCCAGACAAGACATTGAACATGGGGAGTGGTGTCAATATTCCATATTCTACCTTGCCTGGATGTTCTCCACAGTGTGAGCTGTGTACTGCTAAAGCTTGAATTGGAAAACGCATTGATATTCTTGGTGCTTGGTGTTCTAAATGGTTAACCTTTGTCCCCAGACTGTGCCACCTGGTCTAGCTCTGGATATTAAACTGGCATGTTAGACTCCTCAAAGAATCCACAGTTAGTCGCTCTGGCAACAATATTCATCTTTTCAAGACACAGTTGAGATACATGCAATTAGCTTTTGAAGCAATTCCCTAGAGGGCAGTCTCATTCTCCCAGGTCTTCAATGCTGTGCAGTTAAGCAGCCTCACACTAGAGCATGATTCACCCTCTCGCTGCTGTACCTGAGAGACAGAGTTCACAGAGAATTGGATTTGAACTTCTTGTGCAGTGATCCCCTTTGGCCTCCCACTATTGACAGAGTGAGGGTTGTAGTTTTCACTACATTCCCCAGGTGAGAGGTTCTTTATGCCTCGTGATGGGCAGGGTAGCCCCCCATTACTGAGACTCCCACACTGCCCTTCCATCCTGGCCTCTCCCAAAGCAGGACCCCAGGACTTCATAGTCGCACCCAATGCTGTCCCTCTGCTGTGGCCGCCTCTCATACAGTTTGCGAGGAAGGACACCCACTCAGCTACTGTTTGAACAGTAACCCAGCATGGAGGAACCGGGAAGCAATGCCGGCTTTGCAGATAGCATATCCCCTCGGAGAAAGGGGGTGACCCAATTTGAAGGGGAGGTAAGGCCTGTGAGCATTCATCATTCCGCCAGCGAGGTTTGTTCAAAATCGGAAAATGCGATCTCGCCAGCGAGAATCAAGCATTTCTGAACTTTGCATTCTGAGCCCATGCTGCCATTCCCCAGATGGAGAGTGGGCTCAAGATCCCACCTAAGAATAGCTTATTCATATTGTGCTCCATCAGCATCCCATCTGGAAGGCCATATGAAATGAGCATTATAACACAGTGCAAAATGTGTTAATGTTTCAGCAAAGCATTAATTTATCTCACTGCATGGTAAGGTTACAATTCTATGCTTCGGTTTTAAAAACAACAGCATTTTCCGTCATGTGACATAATATGGAAACTTTGGATCCATAATGGAGAAAATAACAAAACTGGCATCAGCTTCACAAATACAAACTCAACTGGTAAAAACTGGCTGAGGATGTTTGTGAATGGAATAGAAATTGGACAAATGATATTACCAGGAATCTGGGAATATTCCTGACAGAGTAATACACTCGGAGTCTGGATAATGTTATAAATCACACAAGTATCTTTAAATGTCAGATGAATCACTTAAGTGCATTACATTTTTGGAATTATAGACATCTGTTCTTCTCTGTATAATTAAATAAGTCTAGTTATAAATGTGACACTCCCTGCCATATGTATGTTAAAACATCTCTTTCTCTGCAGCTATTTTGTTACCTTTGGAACTGTTGTTTTCCTCCATCTCTGCAAGAGTAATTTTAAGTCTATTGCTACTTGGTAGAAATTATGCCGGAGATGTCAGTGGGATTCGTTCTATTTTCCTCCCCGGAATCAAGTCTATTTCAATTTCTGGTAAGATCGCCTCCCCTTGTATCATCTCTGACTTCCAGCTCTTTCTCAATCATAACTATTTTGTCTATTATTTTACCAACATTATGACAATCATTATCCTTTCAAGTTTTCTGTCTTGTTCTAATTCCAAAGACGTCTGGGGCGATTCTCCCAGCAGCGCAGTGGGCCGGGAGACTCGAGTGGAGGCTGTTTCGTGGGCTCCCCGCTGGGCGCCACGGCCTCCACGCCTCTCCGGCAGCTGGATTTCCGGCACTGTCAGCTCTGCGCCAAAAATCGGCACGGAGCTATATAATTTATGTAAATCATAATTTAAATATATTTAACATATAATTAGCGGGCCGGGGGACTAAGTCTCTGGGCCCGCTAGCTTCTGCCCCCATCAGGTTTCACTCCAGTTTACAGTAGCTCCCCACTTGCAGGGAGCTGTCAGCCAGACCCCACTGGATGTGGGAGTCATGGAAACTCCAAGGGTATTGTGCACAAACATGCATTATGTGCTTCCGATAATCGCACACCAGTTGGATGTACGTTGTTGAAATGGTAGCCCTTGTGGTTTATAAACATTAGGGGCTGCTGCCATGGAACCGTATTGCCGCATGGTGCTGTTTATTGCACCTTGCACTCTTGGGACGCCTGAGATGGTGGTGAAGCTGGTGAATCTCACAGGCTCTCTCTCTCTGAGACAAATGCTGGTCGCCCCTGAGACAGAGGCTGGTCACCCCAGGGCCAACTGCCATAATATGTAGAGGTGCTCCGCGATTGCTGTGGTCACCTCTGGACTCCCTTTGGAGGGGTGCTTGACAGGTGCAAGCCTTTTGAAGCAGCCCTGATTTGTCCTGTTCTGACATCATGCCGCCATTAATTTTTTGACGGGGTGGGAGTGGGGGTTTGATTCCAGTGTATATTGCCTCATAATGAGATGTAAATGTATTATAATGAGATTCTTGACGTTAAACGGTGAGAAACGTGCCCGCTACTGATGGGGGGAGGGGCCGATCGAGGCAAACTTTCACGCTGATGTAAAACGCACGTTTGACCTTCTCGTGGTATTCTCTGCTCCCTTTTGAACAAACCCCGCCAGCAGAACAATGAACGCACAGAGGCCTTACGCCCCCTTCAAATTGAGTTGCCCCCTTTTTCCAAGGGAATGTGCTATTTGCAAAGCCGGCATCGCTTCCCGGTTCCTCCATGCTGTGTTATGTTCAAAGAGCGGCTGGGTGGGTGTCCTTCCTTGTTGGGAGCTGCAAACAGGGTGAGAGGCGGCCACAACAGAGGGACAGCATTGGGTGCGACTATGAAGTTCTGGTGTCCTGCTTTGGGAGAGGTCAGGATAGAAGAGCAGTGTGGGATTCTCAGTGATGGGGAGCTACCCCTTGACCATGTCCGCCAGTAGTGCCTTTTGCTGGAGCAGAGCTTGCTGACACCTCTCCCTCCTTTGCTTCCTCCATTGTATCAGGACTCTGACAAATGCAGCACTGAGCCCTGGATCAATTCATCCTTTTTCCTTCTCTCTGAAATGAAACATTGGAGACAAGAATGACAAAAGAGTCCAGAGAACGATGCTCTGAATTGGAAGCCTATGACAAATGTAGGGCTCCTCAAGTTTTGTTGCCTTACTTACATGATGGCTGATGCAGCCTTGTCTCTTTGACACTAGAACACACACACAGAGGTGATCAAAATGACATTCCAGAAAGGTGACATTTGGAGCCCTCTGTGGGATGATAAGGAGTAAATGAGATAAGTTACCCAAAGAAGCTCTGTGCTCTAAACTCTGAAGTGCATACTAATAACTTCACAGTTGCACATTGTCAATAAGTGGAAGCCGTTTGGCCAGTTATGAATGGCATTTATGGTGAACATATGGCGGGCCCTCATTGATGGAATACCATATATGATGCTGCTGTTCCCCCATCACGATTGCTTGCATTCACCAAGTCTCCACTTCTGTGTTATACTCTTTTGATGATGCGACTTGGATGTGGAGCCAGTGAGTTATATGCATCCCTTTAACAGCGCTAATGAAAGGATTGTCTTTCAGTTTCTTCCTTGGCAAGGAGGTATTCCTCCTTTGTAACTAACCTGAATCCTGTCCACTTTTGTTACACAAACAAGTGAAAGTGTACCCAGGAAAAGGCCCCATAGTCCAGCATAGTGGTCCGCCCACATTGCCTCATGCTGCTCCCAGACAGAATCATTGTTATTCTCATTTTCAGTGAATGCTATTATTGTGGGATGATGTTTCTACGCCTCTACTATAAGACAGAATTCAATGCTCCCTCCCTCACTGTCCATGTGTCTGAAATTTACCTCAAACCTCATGATGTTAAGGTAGTTCTCCTGCCTCCTTCAATAGTACTGGATCCCATAGTTGTTGTGATGGACATTCCTCTGCCTCCCAGACTCCACTTAGTGAGCCCATCACCTGCAAAGTGCCTATGTCCCATGTGGACCTCTACTCATCCCATCTAGAGGCTGTGTGCAAGGTCACCTACCGAGGTGAACCCATGAGAGCTTCACGTAACCCCCACTTTATTATGCCGTCCTAAACTGCAGGTTGCAGATGCTTCCAGTAATTATTCCATCTGCAGCCCAGTACACAGCCCGCCAAGCCTAGTGAAAGTGACTGTAAGACAGCCCTCCACAACTTTCTTGCTGTTGTGCGCACAGCCTTTGCACTGCCCCCACCCGCGCCCCCTGCTGCTGGGTACAGCGTGCTTTCAATGATTGCTCCTGCTACATGGTGTCAGCATCGGGAGCAGAAGATCCCTGCATTCCCCAACCCTGGGAATAGTGATGGTCAGTGTCTGAAAGTGGGGACTGCATGAGTACCACAGATGTGAGAGCACATTTCCACTCCATCTGACGAAGGAGCAGCGCTCCGAAAGCTAATGGTATTTGCTACCAAATAAACCTGTTGGACTTTAACCTGGTGTTGTTAAAATTCTTACTGAGTACCACAGCACAGTAACGTCCTTGTAGACAACATTGGCAAAGAGCAGGAGGAGACTAACTCCACAGACCCAGCAATGTGGCATTGAATGCAACAATGGTATGTAGGTTATGTATGTTGCACTCGCCGCAAAGTCATGAGTGAACTGAGGTGCGACTTGTGCACACCAAACATTTTCAAAAGGCTTTAATGCTGACAAACTTTCCCGTTGGCATGTCGCAAGATTGGAAGGTGTGAGGAGATTCCAGCTAGCAGCTGTTCTAATAAGCATTCATGAGATGTAAATGAAAGCAAACGATGTTCACACCACTGGCAGAATTGCAGACTGGTTTTACACTGGCGAGTTTCTGACTTTTTGCCTGCCACTAAATTCTTCACTCCCGCCCACCATGCAACCCAGCACAGGCAGGAGGGGAAAGTTCCAGCCATAGGTCCTGATTGTGATAAACAGGATAGCCACTGAGATGTTTGGAGCAACAGAATTGTGGAAGAAAATTACAATCTATGTACAATACAAGTAATGTGAATATTGTTGAAACCAACTGTTTTTCTAAAGCTGCAAAATTCCAAAGGAAAGAAAATATCATTGATATGCTGAGAAAAAAAGAGCAAATTGGCCATTTTATTGTTTCAGGCCACAGTTCTTCTTCTTTGGCAATTGCTTGTTAATGAGTATGATTATCCACCTAAGAAACTCTGTGTCACTGTTCATGGGTTCTGTGGGTCCTTACGTGGCTGATGAGCCCAATCCTGGAGCCACATCTTCGACCACACACTTTGCAGGATTTTCCAGGAGGTGGGTTCAGTCCTTGGACTGGAGATCACTGGCATTCCTTTTCAGTCTCCTATCCCAGACTTCTTCCTGCTGTTGGGTGTTCTGAAAGAATTGTGTCCCTTCAATCAGGAGGTTTCTTCTGAGCAAGGGTCTCCCAGGCATTGACGTCTATGTTGCATTTCTTGAGGTAAGCCTTCAGGATGTTTCTGAAGCACAAAGAAGATTTGCTTTGGAATCGAGACTCTGACATCCCAAGCACATGACCAGCCCAGCGGAGTTGTTGGTTTCAAATGATCATGGCCCTTGGTTCCTTCAAGGACGCTGAATGCTGATGTTAATACGCCTGTCTTTCCAGCTGAAACAAAGAATCTGTCTCAGACAGCATTGATGGTACTTCTCCAAAGCCTTGAGGTGACATCTGTATGTAGTCTAAGTTTCTGAGCCGTATAGAAAAGTTGGGTGGATGATTACCTTGAGGATCTTTATGTCAGCACAAATGTCGTGGTCATCAAAGGCTCTCATCCTGAGGCATTTGAAGGCAGTGCTTGCAGATTGAATACGATGTTGGATCTTCGCGTCAATGTCAGCCTTCAATGAGAGTCTCCCCAGGTAGGGGAAATATTCCACATTTTGGAGGGTCACTCCATTGATCCTGATGGAGGGAGAGACCAGATCCTGCCCCATGACGGGTTGGTAAAGGGACAAAACAAAGAACAAAGAACAATACAGCACAGGAACAGGCCCTTCGGCCCTCCAAGCCCACACCGCTCCCTGTACTTGAGTCTTCTTGAGATTGAGCTGAGACCGGTTCTTCAGTATGTTTCTGCGAAGGTGTCAAACACGGCTTGGAGCTTCTCTTCTGAGAGCACGGAGATTGTGATATCATTCGCATACTGAAGTTCCATGAGTGATGTCAGCGTCGTTTTCTTCTTGGATTTCAACCGATTGATTTTGAGACGTTTTCTGTCCATCCTGGAGATAGAACATATCGAACGTAGAACAGATGATGTCCACTCCACTGGGAAGCTTGTTCTCGAGAAGCTGAAGGATAGTGATGACGAAGATTGAGGAAAGGATGGAGGCGATGATCCATCCCTGCTTGACTCCACTCTTGACCTGAAAGGTTTCTGTCTTATGTCCATTGGTGAGGAATGTTGCTGACACCTTGTCGTAGACGAGTTGGAGAATGTTGATGAATTTCTCTGGATAGCGGCCTTTGACAGGGTTCTCCATAGTGCTTCCCGACTGATTGAGTCAACAGACCTTGATCAGATTAATGAAGGCCATGTAGAGTGGTTGATGTTGCCCCTGGCATTTCTCTTGAAGTTGTCGAGCAGTGAAAATCATGCCCGCTCTTCCACAGTTTGTTCGGAAGCCACACTGGCTTTCCGGAAGGATTACTTCAGAGACTGGGAGAAGGCAGCTAGTGAGGATTCGGGTGATGATTTTCCCAGCAATGGAGAGAAAGAAGATTCCTCAGTAGTTTCCACAGTCTGCTTTGTCTTCTTTCTTGAAGATGGTGGCAATAACAACATCCCTGAGGTCAGCAGGGATTTCTTCTCTGCCACAGATTTTCAGGAAGAGCCGATGGAGATGACGGGTGATCTCTTCTCCTCCAATCTCTGCTGGAATTCTGTCCATTTTTGCGGCTTTTCCATTTTCAATTCAGTTTAATGGCAGCTTCGACTTCATCTACTCTTGGTGGGAGTTGAGGGATTTCCTCAAACATGTCCTCATCTATGATTGTATCAGTTTAGCAGTTCTTTGAAGTGTTCTCTCCATTAAAGGCTGTTGTTTTCTCTGTCTCTCAAGAGTGTTCTGTCCTTACTCCGCACCTGTTTGAGGCCTAGGGTGTTGGGCCCATATATTGCCTTGGTGGCACCGAACAAGTCCTGGGTGTCTTGTTCCGGAGGCTCTCATCCTTAGGCATTTGAAGGCAGTGCTTGCAGATTGAATACGATGTTGGATCTTCGCATCAATGTCAGCCTTCAATGAGAGTCTCCCCAGGTAGGGGAAATATTCCACGTTTTGGAGGGTCACTCCATTGATCCTGATGGAGGGAGAGACCAGATCCTGCCCCATGTCGGGTTGGTAAAGGACTTGAGTCTTCTTGAGATTGAGCTGAGACCGGTTCTTCAGTACGTTTCTGCGAAGGTGTCAAACACGGCTTGGAGATTCTTGTCAGCGAGGAGTTGCAGCCCCTTAGCTTTCTCAGTCCATCGTTGGCTCTTGATTTCCGCAGTTCTCCTTTGCTGATTGGTGATCTCCCCTCTTTTCCTTGCTGCTTATGCAGTTTTGCTTTCCTCTTTTTATCTATTAGGTCTTGGATGGTGTGGTTGTTATAGGCCATTTAGATGTGATAACAAAGTGAAAAAAATAATTGTGTGAGATTAAACCAACCCCCACATATATATATATACGCAATAATTGGTTCTCTTGACACAGAACATGCCCTAGCGTGCCAAAGCATGCCCCCTTTCATTATATTTCCTGCAGAAGTTGATCATCTTTTTTTATAAAAGCAGATGCAGCCGACACCATTTTTTGCCTCACTCTCATCAAGAGCCCAGCATCAAGTTCATTTTGGGCTGAGTGCTCACCGCACATAATGAATGGAATCAGTCTCAGCAAATCCTGTGAGAATGGGTCTGTACATCCCTGGTGAGCATTTGGTTTGCTTTTTCAAAGAAGAGCATTACGCCCAGAAAAATGTTTCTATTTTGTACATATTGTAGCGATACCTAACCGTTAAATTTTGTGAGCTCAGTTTATGTTTTCTTGGAATTGATCAGGCAAAATCAGCTTTTAAAATCCAGCAGTAATGTCCAGACTAAGTTGCCAAGGAAACTGTTTACTCATTAGTCATATGTACCTTCCAATTTCAAGAAAAGGTTCTTTTGAGTGCGTGGCCAGGATTCATAACATGAATTAAATTAACTTCTCTGGTAACATAATTTGACTTTACAGGCATTATTCCATTCAGTGGAACAGGAGAAATGCCCATCAACATTATAAAGGATAATTCCACAGCATAAACCCAATGACTCCCACAGGTTAGATCTAGGAATCAGAGTACAGATGCATGGCTAAAAGAGCATTTTGACTATCCTTTGGTGCTGGAGCCGTAACATTTTTTATGACTGCTGTGATACAGAAAGAACGGATTAATTGTTGCACTTTGGAGTGGGCAGCTGGCTCTGCCTCGTCATAATATTAATATTATGCTTCTTCATAATATTAAACAATTTTTTATTACTTAATTTCCGTCTGCTTCTGGTAGTGTTTTGCATCGAACATATTAACTAATGCCTTATAGGGGGTACGTGATAATAAATCTGTGGTATGATTGGGTTGACGCAACAACTTCTAAGTGGAAGTTTTGAGAGTGGTTCGAGCATGATTTTGAGTGACAACTTATTTCATGGCTCTGCTTTGTATTCCACAAGATAGGTTGGGTTTAATGAACAAGTTTAGGCAGATAACTCCGATCCTTAGCTTTGAGAAAAATCTGGAGATTCTTCCCCACTAATTTATGCTCAACACCTACCCAACTGCACTCTTCATCTTCCCTGTCTCCTCACTCTGTTCAAAACAAGATTCACCGTCTCCTCCAGTCATTCAGTCCATACCTCAGAGCTGGAGAACTTCTTCCATCCTTCAGTCTCCCACAGTCTGTAGATTAAAATCCAAGATTTGCATTTCACTCATCTCAACCCTTGTAGTGCGGTATAGTATGGACATTTCCTATTTACCTCAGTTTCTGTGTTAAAAAGGTGTAATCGTGAGAAGAAAAGCTAGATCCATTGTGGCAAAAATGATCTGCAGTAACATTCCTTTGAACCAGTTCCAAATAGCAGGAAATAGAGTGAAATCTTAATTTATTTCCCCTTATTCCATAGAGGCAATGGCAACAGTCTTTAGAATGGGGAAGGGATGGTACTGAACTTTAAAAATTACAATGCTGCACTTATCACCTAATTCCCACCCTAACCAGAACATGGCTATTTTAATCAGGGCTCCCCTGATTAAATAAGCTGCAAAAGGATATCTGTTTGACATCCATCACTCACCAGTTGGGGCAGCACGGTGGCACAGTGGTTAGCACTGCTGCCCCACAGCTCCAGGGACCTGAGTTCGATTCCTGGCTTGGGTTGCTGTCTGTGTGGAGTTCATACATTCTCCCCGTGTCTGCATGAGTTTCCTCCGGGTGCGGGTTAGGCTGATTGGCCATGCTAAATTGCCCCTTAGTATCCTGGGATGCATAGGTTAGAGGGATTAGAGGGGCAAATATGTGGGGTTACGGGGATACGGCCTGGGTGGGATTATTGTCGATGCAGACTCGATGGGCCGAATGGCCTCCTTCTGCACTGCAGGGTTTCTATGACTCTATGATTTCTATAAAAGTGACTTAGGCGGAAGTCACATTAAACTATGCAAATCTGGTCCTACAATTTACATTGGATTCTGATTACAGTTTCACTACACAATTGGACAGAACAAAAGGGAACTTTAGAGACCACTCATTAAAAAGTCCAGAAATATTGATTTATTTTTATTTGATGGGGCCATGAGGAGAAAAAAGTGTCCTGCTGGAAAATAAGTGTCCTGCTGGAAAATAAGTGTCCTGCTGGAAAATAAGGGTCCTGCTGGACCCACGATAAAAACTAAGCTGCTGCTAGCCTGCATGAGGCACTCTGCTTCCCCTTCCCCTTTTGAGCTCCAGTTTCTCTCTCCCCTGAAACCAATGAGCTGCAAAGGGATATCTGTTTAGCATCCATTGCTCACCAGCTGCCTGGCTCTGTTAGCAAAAACAGATAAGCAGCCAGCTGTCCGCCCATCCTCCTCCACCAGTAGTTAAAATCAGTCCTCATTAATTCCAAAGTCTGGCCAACAGGTTGCCCTTCAGAAATAACTACTAGAAATATACAAGGATGGGGTCAATTTTGAGAATGCGCCACTGTAGGAAAGCTGAAAAAAGCTGTGTAAAACCACCCAAGTTTTGAATGCCTGATGCGCGATAAATCACACAGGAGGCAGGATGTACCCGGGAAATAAAGGCTTTTATTGCCAACAATAACAGAGCTACTATATACAATATACAATCCCAGACTAAAGGGTCACCAGGCAGAGCAGTGACCTTTATACCTCTCCCAGGAGGCCGAGCCAACTGGGGTGTACCATAGGACTATGTTAACAGGTAGAACAGCCCAACCCTAACCCCAACAGTAACATATCTACAGACTCATAGTGCTGGCCAGACCATGGCTCAGCACTCCTGGTGGTAACCAACAATGGTTCACCACATTCACCCCTCCTTTGAAAACAAAGGCCGGCGGGGTACAAAACACAGAACAATTGTTCATCTGTCTATAAGTTCAAACGGTCTGGGGGACCGCACCGTCGCTGTGGCCTCCTCAACACCGGCGATGACACCGGTTCAGGCAATCGCGGTGACGTTCTCCCCAAGGCGGTGTCCAACGACTCCTCCAGTTCCTCACGGGCCGGTAGACCACGAGGTGGTGACAATCCGCTGAACTCGGGCACGCCTTGAAGTGGCGACCATCTCCTGGACTCAGGCAAGCTGTACACGGGAGTAAGAGGGTTAAGTGGTGGTCCCGATACTGCCCGCGCCGTGTCAGGAGGGGAGATAATGGTTGGGGGGTCCCTAACTGGGGGTGTGGGAGTGACAGTGGTTTCCAAGCCCCCTGCTGGCGCCAGATCTCGAATCGAGACCGTGTCCTCTCGCCCGTCAGGATATGACACGTAGGCATACTGAGGGTTGGCGTGGAGGAGATGGACCTGTTCAACCAAAGGGTCGGACTTGCGGGTCCTAACATGCCGCCGCAGGAGGACAGGTCCTGAGTACGTCAACCAAGACGGTAATGAGGTCCCAGAGGAAGACTTCCGAGGGAATGAAAACATTCTCTCATGAGGAGTAGCGTTGGTTGCCGTACACAGGAGTGAGCGTATGGAGTGGAGCGCATCAGTGAGTACCTCTTGCCAACGGGAGACTGGAAGACCTTTAGACCTCAACGCCAGTAAGACAGCCTTCCAGACGGTAGCATTCTCTCGGTCAACCTGTCCGTTACCCCTTGGGTTGTAGCTCGTGGTTCTACTAGAGGCAATCCCATATGAGAGCAGGTATTGCCTCAAGTCATCGCTCATGAACGACGAGCCCCTATCGCTGTGGATATAACAGGGGTAACCGAACAGGGTGAAAAGATCACGAAATGCCTTGATAACCGTGGCAGCGGTCATATCAGAACAGGGAACGACAAAAGGGAATCGTGAGTACTCATCAATCACATTGAGGAAGTACACGTTCCGATCTGTCGAGGGAAGGGGGCCCTTAAAGTCCACACTCAGTCTTTCGAAGGGACAAGTGGCCTTAATGAGGTGTGTCCTGTCAGGTCGGTAGAAGTGCGGTTTGCATTCCGCGCATACCTGGCAGCTTCTGGTTATGGACCTGACATCCTCCACCGAGTAGGGTAGATTCCGGGCCTTTATGAAGTGGAAGAGCCGAGTGACCCCTGGATGGCAGAGGTCATTGTGGAGAGCCTGTAATCGATTCTCCTGCACACTAGCGCATGTTCGACGCGACAGGGCGTCCGAGGGCTCGTTGAGCCTCCCTGGACGGTACATGATATCATAATTGTAGGTGGAGAGTTCGATTCTCCACCTCAAAATTTTATCATTCTTGATCTTACCCCGTAACGTGTTGTTGAACATGAACGCCACGGACCGCTGGTCCGTGAGCAGAGTGAACCGTTTTCCCACCAAGTAATGGCGCCAATGCCGAACGGCCTCCACAATGGCCTGGGCCTCCTTTTCCACCGCCGAATGTCGAATTTCAGGGCCTTGGAGGGTGCGAGAGAAAAAGGCAACGGGCCTGCCCGCCTGGTTAAGTGTGGCGGCCAGGGCGAAATCAGATGCATCACTCTCCACCTGGAAGGGGATGGACTCATCGATAGCGTGCATCGTGGCTTTCGCGATGTCGGCTTTTATTCTTGCAAAGCGAGCCTCTGTTGTTAGAGGAAAGGAGGTAGACTTGATGAGCGGACGGGCTTTGTCCGCGTAATTGGGAACCCACTGTGCATAGTATGAGAAGAAGCCTAAACATCTTCTCAGTGCTTTGATGCTAGTGGGCAGGGGGAGTTCGAGGAGGGGACGCATACGGTCTGGATCAGGGCCAAGGACCCCGTTTTCCACCACGTATCCGAGGATAGCTCGGCGGCGCGTGCAAAATACACACTTCTCCCTGTTGTAGGTCAGATTCAGGCGAGATGCAGTGCGTAAGAATCTAAGAAGGTTGGCATCGTGGTCCTGCTGGTCATGGCCGCAGATGGTGACGTTATCCAGGTACGGGAAGGTAGCCCGCAGCCCGTTCTGGTCCACCATTCGGTCCATAGCACGCTGGAAGACTGAGACCCCATTCGTGACACCAAAGGGAACCCTTAAAAAATGGTACAGGCGACCATCCGCCTCAAAGGCCATGTATTGTCGGTCCTCTGGGCGAATGGGGAGCTGGTGATAAGCAGATTTTAAGTCGATGGTGGAGAACACCTGGTACTGCGCAATCTGGTTGACCATGTCAGATATGCACGGGAGGGGATACGCATCCAGCTGCGTGTATCTGTTAATGGTCTGACTATAGTCTATGACCATCCGGGGTTTGTTCCCATTCTTAACCACCACGACTTGCGCTCTCCAAGGACTAGCGCTAGGTTGTATGATCCCTTCCTTGAGGAGCCGCTGAACTTCAGATCGAATGAAGATCTGATCCTCAGCGCTGTAACACCTGCTCTTTGTTGCGATGGGCTTGCAGCCTGGCACGAGATTCTGGAATAGGGAGGGTGTGGTAATCCTAAGCGTTGAGAGACTACATGTGGAGCACGTTGGGCAATTCTGAGGCTGCGGGTCTCCCACTGAAAGCGGAGGGAGTGGCCCATCGTACTGCAGGGTTACACTCTTCAGGTGGACCATAAAATCTAGTCCTAGGAGTATCGGCGCGCAAAGGTGTGGTAACACAAGGAGCCTGAAGTTCTCGTAAACCGTGCCCTGCACCGTCAGATTGACCACGCAGCTCCCTAGCACGGTGACAGACTGGGACCTTGACGCCATCGAAATTGTCTGCTTGACAGTCCAAATCTGGAGACCACACCGCTTCACGGTGTCAGGGTGAATGAAGCTCTCCGTGCTCCCGCTGTCAAACAAACAATAAATCTGGCGTCTGTTTACCTGTATGTCCATCATGGACTTGTCGAGTCTGTGAGGCTTGGCCTGGTCCAGGATGATCGACGCCACCATTGGTTCGTGGGTGCAACTGCAGGCAGCTGAGATGGTTGATGACGACCCCTGCTGGTCATTCACGGTCGGTGCCGACCAAAATGGCTGCCCCCATAGGTCGCACGTGGACGATGGCGCCAAAACCTGCGGCCCCTGCAGGTCGCACGTGTCTTGCGACTCCGTCGTTCGGAATGGCGACGTCCTGGAATCGCACGTGGTAGAAGACCTTGAAGATGCAGAAGACAAGGAAGCCGGCTCCGGGGAGTCACACGCCGCACTGCTGTTTTTGGATGGAGGTTTGGACCGGCATACTTTGGAATAATGCCCCTTCTTGCCGCAGGCGGAGCACAACACCGCTTTAGCTGGACATCGCTGCCAAGGGTGTTTCACCCCCCCCCCACAGAAGTAACACCGCGGGCCACCTGGAGCTGCTGCCGTCGTCAGGTCCGAGGCTGGACACGCAATCGCGCAGTTTTTCGGTCCCGCTGAATAAAGTGGAGTCTGCGGCTGCCCCTGCCACACGGTCTCCACGCGGTCGTCGGGGTACATCTCCAGATTTTTGGAGGTCGTTTCTAGAGCGTCAGCTAACTCTATGGTTTTAGTGAGATCGAGGTTACCTTGCTCCAACAGCCGAAGGCGGATGTACGACGAGCCGATTCCCGCCACGAACGCATCTCGCACTAAGTCGCTCATGTACTGGGCTGCCGACACTGACTTGCAATTGCAGGCTCTGGCTAGCTGCTGAAGTTCGCACGCGTACTGTTCCGTCGTTTCGCTGGGCTGCCGCCATCGAGTGGCGAGAAGGTGTCGAGCATGGATCTCATTCGGCGGTTTGTTGTATCGCTTTTTGAGAAGCTCGAGGGCCCCTTTGTAGTCGGGGGCCTCACGGATCGCTAAGTATACAGCGTCGCTTACCCTCGCGTGGAGGACCCGGAGTCTGTCGGCGTCGTCGGTGACCACTGTGGAGGCCTCGAGGTAATCTTGGAAACACTTCAACCAGTGGTCGAAAGTGTTCGATGCTCCCACCGCACGTGGGTCCAACGTAAGCCGTTCGGGTTTAAGCATTTGCTCCATGTTTTCTTTTGGTTTTTTTTCCAAAAAAAAAGAATTTACTTGTTGGCAATAAAATTGATGGGCGATAAATCACACGGGAGGCAGGATGTACCCGGGAAATAAAGGCTTTTATTGCCAACAATAACAGAGCTACTATATACAATATACAATCCCAGACTAAAGGGTCACCAGGCAGAGCAGTGACCTTTATACCTCTCCCAGGAGGCGGAGCCAACTGGGGTGTACCATAGGACTATATTAACAGGTAGAACAGCCCAACCCTAACCCCAACAGTAACATATCTACAGACTCATAGTACTGGCCAGACCATGGCTCAGCACTACCTGGTGGTAACCAACAATGGTTCACCACAATGCCTAATTGAGAAAACCTTCTTAGGTTAAACAATACCTTAAACCTGCTGCTCTATGAAGGGTATCTCTGCCAAACCCATGCCAGGACTGAGAAGGGTTCCACCCAGATGTGAACTGACTTTGCTTCAGACTCTGAATGGTGTACTGAGCATTTCCCATTTGTTTTTCAAATTTGTAGCAATTACAATTTTACATTTCTATTACCTATCCTATGAGGAACATCTGATTCAAGCTGAAAAGAACTGTAAAGCAAGCAGTTCCCAAATTTATGAGAATGCAGTGCGTTGTGAGTGACATTCATTAGGAGAAATGAGCAAGAAAATCGAATCAACGCCTAAAATCTGAAGGTCATCACTTTGTGAGATTCAAATGAGTGTTGCATTAAATCAGATAATACAAATGGGTGTCCTTTCTGCAAACTATGCAATCTGTCTCTTCAACAGAAGCTTGGCAAGCCAGTCAGAATAAGAGAAAAATCTACCCAAAAAGCATCTGTGTATTCAAACAACACTTCGGGATGAATCTTGAAGTACAGCTAATAAAATATTCCAAGCATGAAACACATCCAAACTACAGGACAAGGGCACTTAGATGTTTGGAGTCCGCTGAAAATACATTGCTTATGAAAAAATGCATATGTTTCAGGTTTAATAGATAGATCTGAATAATTTTAATGGGAAAGGGGGATCAAAGTGTTTTTCCAATTTTCCCCAGTGATGTTTTATGCAAAGTGCATAGTTTTAGGTGTTGTTTGAAGCCAGGATCATGTTCATCTGTGCAGCACCACCCCCCCCCCCCCCCCCCCCCCCCGCCACCCCCCGCAACTCCCCCCACTCACCCCGCACATTACTCCCACCCAGAAACCTGGCTCCATTGAGTAGAGTGTTACTAGTACAAAAACAGACATGTACTGAAGGACTTTGTAATTTTAAAATTCATTTGTTCATGGGACATGGGCATCGCTGGCAAGGCCAACATTTGTTGCCCATCCCTAATTACCCTTGAACTGAGTGTATTACTCGACTGTTTTCAGAGGGCAGTTAAGGGTCAGCTATATTGTTGTGAGTCGAGAGTCACGTATAGAACAGATCAAGTAAGGACAGCAAATTTCCTTCCTTAGAGGACTTTAGTAACCAGATGGCATTTTACAGCAATTGATGATAGTTTCATGGTCACCTTTACTGAGACTAGGTTACAATTCCAAATTTTTTAAACTGAATTTAAATTCTACCATCTGTCATGCAGTTCATTCATCTGGATCTCTGGATTACTAGCCCAGTGTCATTACCACTACATCACCATCTTCCCACTAAGATCAGAGATTACCATATAAGGCAACATCATTTTAGGTTGCTAAGAAGACTAATGTATATAATAGCTATTTTCCTTTGTTCAACAGTCTCAAAAAGGATTGTATGCCTATATTTAAGTGTGTTCTATCTGTGAATAATACCTTACTTTCTTTCCTTAGCTAAAGCAAGTATTAAAGATATGAAACCTCTCAGAAATGATTTATTTTTATTGCTGCTCAGGCGAACAATGGGAAAATTGTTTTTAATAACTGAGATTGTGGCAGAATGAACTTCTGCTGCTGATTTCCCACCGTATCTCATGGGTGCCTATTTTTGAGCTGTTATATCAGTTCAGAATCTATCCCATTTAGCACAGTTGCAGTGCCACACAATATGCTGGAGGGTGTCATCAATGTAATGATGGAACTTTGTATCTATTGGGACTGTAGGATAGTCATTTCCATCATCAATATTGTCATGAACATTTGTGACAGAAAGATTAGTGAGGAGAAGGTCAAGTAAGTTTTTTTCATTGTGCACGTTCCCTTACTACCTGTCTGAGATCCAGCCTGGCACTTATGCCCTTTAAGGTTCAACCAGCTCAGTCATTAGTGGTAAAACATTGAAATGTTGCAGCCAAAGTATGTTCTGTGCACTTGCTACCTTCAGTGCTTCTTCCAAGTAATGCTCAACATGGAGGAGTATTGGAAAAGTGCAAGGTTCTGTTAAATCTTGATTAAATGGATATGTTTTTAACATCTATTTAATGGAACTTCAGACAAGTTTGGCTCTGCTGTCATTACCGACTGCATGAAGTTTCTATCCTTCCAGAAAAAATATTTTCAGTGTATATTAGTGTTATACTCAAACCCTTATTCACCTCCCTCGAAAATGTACTTTACATGGCAGAGGCTACGTTGACAACACTCCATTTGAGGAGGCAAGTACAAAATGGAGGCAGAGGTGGCTCACAGTTGCACCTGATGATCTAAAACAACACCTAAAAGTATGCACTTTGCATCAAACATCACAATAATTAGAACGTTCTGATCTCCTTTTTTTCTTTTAAATTATTCAGATCTATCTTATTAAACCTGAAACAAATGTATTTTTCTTCAAAGTATCAGTGACCATGATAGAGGGCATTACCCACAGCTTATTCTTAACACAGAACAAAGTTAATATATCATAATTGTGCTGATAGACCCAAAGGTTTGGAATAAAACATGTAAAAGACTCAATTAAACCTTTCTAAATGTTCAAAGCAAAGAAAATTCTCATAAACATAGAACATAGAACATAGAACAGTACAGCACAGAACAGGCCCTTCGGCCCACGATGTTGTGCCGAGCTTTATCTGAAACCAAGATCAAGCTATCCCACTCCCTATCATCCTGGTGTGCTCTATGTGCCTATCCAATAACCGCTTAAATGTTTCTAAAGTGTCTGACTCCACTATCACTGCAGGCAGTCCATTCCACACCCCAACCACTCTCTGCGTAAAGAACCTACCTCTGATATCCGTCCTGTATCTCCCACCACGAACCCTATAGTTATGCCCCCTTGTAATAGCTCCATCCACCCGAGGAAATAGTCTTTGAACGTTCACTCTATCTATCCCCTTCATCAAACCTAAAAGCAACGATCAACAACACATGGGAATCATTAGTGAATTGTTCAGAATTATCCAATAATCTTCTGTTTTGCTAAGAGTAGGGATGTTGGTTAGTTATGTGTCCCATTAATCATTTCCTAAAAGCCGATCTTTATTTGGTCTACAGACAGAATAGTGTGGCTGTGGTCAGAAGCAGAAGGTGCCTGTAAATAGATGTGCATTTGCTGAGTGGACTGCTGTCCCCCTAATAGCAGTATTCTATACTGCTCAGCTCTCCCAGTAGCTAATTGCTTCAGCACTACGCAACTACTCTGATCATAGCAGGCATCTGATGCTTCCAGGTCTGAGTTTAGGTGACAGTGACAGCACTTCAATTAGCTTCAGTATCCCTCGGCTAAGAGAAGGGAGGGTAAAATGGCAGCCAGACAATATGTCTTCTCCTGAGCATGGTGCACTGATCTTTGCTGGAAGAGGTATGCCCCTGTAGTGAACCTGTCCTGCGGTGTGCTTTCTTCCCACTGCAATACAAGGAGGTAGATGTCATGCTTCAGCTTTACATCTGAAGCATTGCGAGCAGTTGTGAGCACCATACCTTAGGAAGGATAAATTGGCCTTGGAGGGAGTGCAGCATATGTTTATCAGAATAATGCCCGGACCCTGAGGGTTAAATTAGGAGGCGAGATTACACAAACCAGTATTGCTTTCCCTGGAAGTTAAAAGTTAATGGGTGATCGGATCAAAGTTTTCAAAATATTAGGGGGAACAGATAGATTTGATTTATTATTTTCACATGTATTGGTGTACAGTGAAAAGTATTGTGTGATATACAGACAAAGCATACCATTCATAGAGTACATGGGGGAAAGGAAAGGAGAGGGTGCAGAATGTAGTGTTACAGTCATAGCTAGGGCGTAGAGAAAGATCAAATTAATATAAGGTAGGTCCATTCAAAAGTCTGATTGCAGCAGGGAAGAAGCTGTTCTTTGGATGGTTGGTGCGTGATCTCAGACTTTTGTATCTTTTTCCTTGCCAGAAGGTGCAAATAGGAGTGAATAAAATATTCAGCAATATAAACCAGAAGGACAGCAGATGAAATATATCTATATATCAGGGACATCTTGAAGATAAAATAAATTGAAGGATTCAAAACAAATTACTCTGGTTAGAAAGCTTTAATATGAAAAACCCAAAACTAACACCACAGGCAGGATATAGAACATGTGGTCATTATAAGCAGAGAGATAGGAAACAAATGTGAGCACATGAAAGTTACTTTAATAAGAAGCTTATATAAACATAATTTAAACATGAAAAGCTCAAGTAGCCAGGAGTCAGAGTTGATAAATGTAATACATGAAATATCGAGCCATAAAATTGATAAAAGACCTAGAAAATATATGGGGAAAAGAAGTTAAAACACCCCTGGGGACACAGCGATCACAGAATGATTAAGTTTAAAGTGATTTAAGATTCAGCAAAAGCTAAGGCCATTGGCAATATACCACCTCCTTTGAAGGGCTACATTCAATGAGATAAAAGAACAGCTAAAGCAAATAGATGGAGAAAAGTAGAAGGCAATTTTGCCACAGATACGTTTGTGGATTTAGTGCCTTACTGGTACGGAAGTTGATCAGAACGGCTCGATGTCTATACATGTGTTCCCACGTAATGTTACAAAAGCACCCGATTTTGATTTGGGGTTGCATATTCATATAACTTACATGCATGCTTCTTAAATCTCTCCCAAGTGGACTGAGCAATCACTTGATAAAGTGATGCTGAAATACAAAGTAATCATGATCTGACTCATTTAATCCAATCAGAATAATTTATCTTTGCACAATAATATAAAATTGACAATATTGTCACTTGGTCACATCAATGGTTCAATTGGTTTCACTTCAACAAACTATTTCCCTTGCACTCACACAGCCTTTCCTCAATGTCTATATAAAGAAGAGAAAGGAGAAATACGGTACAAAGTGTTAAAGAAAAACTTAGATGAAAGGCTTAACTTTAAACACAATTGTAAAAGAAATCTCAGTTCCAAACCAGCAAGAATACAGAGAACTTACAACCATAGTTAAGCACTTGTGTAAAAGGTTAGATGTAAAGTGTTCTCATAGTCCAGAAACTCATATTTCAATTCACTATTTGCCAATGTCCTCCTCTATAGCCCTCAACTGTCTTGCTCTTCTATATGTCAGTAGCTCTGGTGTAATGTTGGCTTTGTTTGGCTTTGTACTGCAAATTGCTTTGTACTGCAAACCCCTTCTTGAATCCTTTTCCCTACTTCCTCCATTCTTATCTCCAACAAGAACTCATGGACTTCTTTGTTACAAAGATTGAGACCATCTGATCTGCCTCTGCCATTTCTCACACTTTCGCTAGCCCACTGGAACCAAACTTTCTCCAGCGTTCCTTTTGCCCTAACCCTGATCTCACATTCTTCTCTAATTTCTCTGCTACTTCACTCATGCCCTCCCTCAGTTTACCTTGTCTACAAAATCTATCTCCTCTACCTTCAACCTGATTCCCACTGATTGGTGGACCACCCAACTTCCTTCGCTGGTTCCCATGCCAACTGATTTTGTTAACCATTTTTTCTTTTCAGGCTCTGTCTCACTCTGCATCATCACCCTTTCCTCAAAAAGACAACTATTTAATTTCTGTCCATGCAAGCTAATTTAGTGGCAGATGTCTCAGAGTGAACCCGACTGCCACAGCCTTTATTTCATACATGACCCAAGATAATCTTCTGACTACATATCAGCGACATCACTAAGACCGCCCATTTCCATTCTGTAATATCGCACAACTCCACATCTGATGCAGCTGAAATGCAGCTAAAACCATATTCCTCATCTTTGTTACCTCTGGTCTTCACTATTTCAATAGATTTTTGGCTGGTCTCTCATGTTCCAACCCTCTGTAAACTTGAGGTTATCCAAAACTCTGCTGCCTGTGTCCTGACTCACACCAAGTCCTATTCATCCATCATCCCTGTGTTTCATTGACTGCATTGGCTCTCATTTTAACAATGCTTCAGTTTTAAAATTCTTAACTTCGTTTTCCAATGCCTACATGGCTTGGACTGTTCCACTTGTTGTAATCTCCTCCACCTCTAGAACACCATGATATAGCTGCTCTCACATAATTCTGGACTCTTGAGCATCCTGATTATAATTTCTCTGTCAATGGTAGACATGCCTAGACCCTAGACCTGAAACTTCTTCTCTAAACATCTCAATCTCTTTTGCCACCTTCAAGATGCTCCTTTGCCTTAATATGTCAAATATATCCATCTAATTGTTCAGTGTCATATTTTGAGTCTTTGGATGTTTCATAAGGTTAATGGTACTATATAAACAAAGGTTATTGTTGTGGCGGCACAGTGGTTAGCACTGCTGCCTCATAGCGCCAGGGACTGGGTTCAATTCCTGGCTTGGGTCACTGTCTGTGTGGAGTTTGCACATTCTCCCCATGTCTGCATGGGTTTCCTCCGGATGCTCTGGTTTCCCCCCACAGTCTGAAAGATGTGCTGGTTAGGTGCATTGACCCGAACAGGCGCTGGAGTGTGGCAACTCGGGGATTTTCACAGTAACTTCATTGCAGTGTTAATGTAAGCCTTACTTGTGACTAATAAATAAACTTTCAAGGAATGTATTCCTGTTTTCCAGGAAAAGAAAAAAGGGAATTTTATTAGGGAGCAAGCTAGGCCAGCTGCAATACACTTCTGAAGTAAGATAGAAAGGAATTATTGGATCTGTTATGACGATTTTTCACTTCCATTGAGTAACCCACAGTGATATGATTGAAAACAAGAGTTCACTTTGTGGTGATTAATAGGCATGATGTGGAGATGCCGGCGTTGGACTTGGGTAAACACAGTAACAGTTTTAACAACACTAGGTTAAAGTCCAACAAGTTTATTTGGTAGCAAATACCATTAGCTTTCGGAGCGCTGCTCCTTCGTCAGATGGAATGGATTTCCACTCCATCTGACGAAGGAACAGCGCTCCGAAAGCTAATGGTATTTGCTACCAAATAAACCTGTTGGACTTTAACCTGGTGTTGTTAAAACTGTTACTGTGATTAATAGGAACAGACCTCTCATGTGCTGCCACATTTCTGAGAAAGGCACTCAAGCAAAGCATTGTTTGTATTTGTGGCTGTTGGTAAAGATTTATACCATTTATTTCTGCAACCTTTCTGAAAATCATTTTGCAGGGTTTCTTTGCAGATCCTCCATCAAGGTTAAGCTGGGCAGTCAGGGAAGCCGCAGTAAAAACTCAACGCCTTAGTAACACTGTTGTAGAGTATGTTAAACAACATCTTTTTTTATCAGAAGGAGGCAAGAAAATCAATAGCACCACATTAATATAGAAGCATGGAGCAAATTTTTGACAACTTGCACAAGGGTAAGCTGCTATATTATATTTCACACTCTGGAAAGCAGAATAAAGGTGAAAATTGAAAGCTGCAATACATGGAATTTGTACAAATGATCAGCCAGGAAGACTAAAGCAATATCCTGATGTGATTTTGTCAAAGTCAAACAGCAAAGATATATAATGTAGTATTATTTTGTGCTAGTGCAGTCCCTTGAGTTATATTGACAGAAATTGACCTGGGTTATATATTGCAATCAAGAAGAAAGATCGATGAAGTTAAAGGGAAAAAGAAGGAAATCTCTACATTTTCCAGTGGAAGGCTCAGGATAGGCCTTCTGTTCCTGTGTCAGCAATCAGTTGGACAATAGCCTGGTTAACTATAGCCAATGGACTAATTAATGCTCACCTGACTCCTGATAGACATCTTCTGCTAGCAGCAGCAATGGTTCCTGCCTCACAGCAGGAACTCCGAACAGGTTCTTCTTTCACAGTCCACCAGAGATGTGTTCCCCATGCAGGGCCCAACTCCGTAATCAGGGGTCAGTGAGCCCAACTCCTTCACACATCTGCATTCCCGCAGTGAAAATTTGGCCATCTAGGACAGTTTATCCCAAGGTGAGTTTGGTCAGCTAACAAAGTTCCCAATTCTGCACGCTTGCCATGGGAGCGAAACATCTGGATAACAAAAACACCTATGTCAGACTCCTATTTATTGACTACAGCTCAGACTTCAACACCATTATTCCTACAAAACTCATCTCCAAACTCCATGATCTGGGGCTCGACTCCTCCAACTGCAACTGGATTCTAGACTTCCTAACCCACATACCACAATCAATAACCCTTATTTGCGGAAGGATATATTGGCCTTGGAGGCAGTGCAGAGAAGGTTCACCAGGTTGATACCAGAGATGAGGGGTGTTGATTATGAGGAGAGACTGAGCAGATTGGGTTTGTACTCATTGGAATTTAGAAGGCTGAGGGGGGATCTTATAGAGACCTATAAGATAATGAAGGGGCTGGATAGGGTAGAGGTGGAGAGATTCTTTCCACTTAGAAAGGAAGCTAGAACTAGAGGGCACAGCCTCAAAATAAAGGGGGGTCAGTTTAGGACAGATTTGAGGAGGAACTTCTCTCAGAGGGTGGTGAATCTCTGGAATTCTCTGCCCACTGAAATGGTGGAGGCGACCTCGTTGAATATGCTTAAATCACGGATAGATGGATTCCTGATTGGTAAGGGAATTAGGGGTTATGGGGATCAGGCGGGTAAGTGGAACTGATCCACTTCAGATCAGCCATGACCTTATTGAATGACGGGGCAGGCTCGAGGGGCTAGATGGCCTACTCCTGCTCCTATTTCTTATGTTCTTATGTTCTTAATAAGGATAGGCAACAACATCTCCTCCACGATCATCCTCAACACTGGTGCCGCTCAAGGCTGTGTCCTCATCCATTACTATATTCCTTATATACCTCTGTCTGTGTCGCCAAATTCCCCTCCAACTCGATTTTCAAGTTTGCCGATGATACCACCATGTTGGATCGGATCTCAAACAATGATGAGATGGAGTACAGGAAACAGGTAGAGATTCTAGTGAACTGGTACAATGACAATAATCTCTCCCTCAATGTCAGCAAAATGAAGGGGATAGCCATTGACTTCAGGAAGCTAGTGGAGGACATGCCCTGGTCAACGTCAACAGGGATGAAGTAAAAATGGTCAAAAGCTTCAAGTTTCTAGGTGTCCAGATCACCAACGATCTGTCCTGGCACCTCCATGCCAACACCATAGTTAAGAAAGCCCACCATGCTTCTACTTTCTCAGGAGGCTAAGGAAGTTTGGCATGTCTGCTACAACTCTCACCAACTTTTACAGATGCACCATAGAAAGCATTCTTTCTGGTTGTATCACAGCTTAGTATGGCTCCTGCTCTGCTCCAGACTGCAAGGAGCTACAAAGGGTCATGAACGAAGCCCAATCCATCACACACAACCAGCCTCCCATCCATTGACTCTGTCTACACTAGCCGCTGCCTCGGAAAAGCAGCCAGCATAATTAAGGACCCCACGCACCCTGGACATTCTCTTTTCCACCATCTTTCATTGGGAAAAAGATGCAAAAGTCTGAGGTCATGTACCAACCGACTCAGGAACAGCTTCTTTCCTGCTGCCATCAGACTTTTGAATGGATCTAACTCGCATTAAGTTGAACTTTCTCTACACACTAGCTATGACTGTAATACCACATTCTACACCCTCTCCTTTCCTTCTCTAAGAATGGTATGCTTTGTCTGTATAGCGCTCAAGAAACAATACTTTCCACTGTATACTAATACATGAGGTCTGGATAGGGTAGACTCTCAGAGGCTATTTCCAAGGGCTGAAATGGTTGCTACGAGAGGACACAGGTTTAAGGTGCTGGGGGGTAGGTACAGAGGAGATGTCAGGGGTAAGTTTTTCACTCAGAGGGTGGTGGGTGAGTGGAATCGGCTGACGTCGGTGGTGGTGGAGGCAAACTCGTTGGAGTCTTTTAAGAGACTTCTGGATGAGTACATGGGATTTAATGGGATTGAGGGCTATAGATAGGCCTAGAGGTGGGGATGTGATCGGCGCAACTTGTGGGCCGAAGGGCCTGTTTGTGCTGTGGCTTTCTATGTTCTATGTTCTATGTGACAATAATAAATCAAATCATATTTTAAAAATTCCAGGTGACTCATTCTGTTTCTCTCCCCCCACAAGTGCTGCCTTCAGCACCTGCTCAGTGTTTCCAGCATTGCCTATTTTTATTAGCTGCTTTCATGCTTGGTTTGGAGTTTTGTTTTTGAGGAAACTGAGCAGTTTAATCCATCTTGTACAGTTAAAGTGCCAGTTTGATGTGACCTGAATCAAAACCAATCTGATCAGGACCAATTACATGAAGATTTTAATCTACTTGGGAAATGAGCATATGGAGATTGTTGGAGCATTATTCTTTATAAGTCACACTATTAACTCTGGCATGTGTATTTTTGCGCAGTTTGGTCAGATTAAGATCAGATGATATTTTGTTCCATTTGTTTGAGCGAGGGAACCTAATGCTTAACAATATTGCAATAGAAACAGTAAAGAAAGAAGCACAGATCCCTCAACTCCACTTAGGTCCAATGCCAGCAGCTTGGAAAGAGAGAGCACACTGACTTGTTTCCCAAGGGGTTATTCCTCTTGACTGCTGTCCAAGAGTATGAGAGAGGTGCCAAAACGTTCATTCTGTATTTGAGATCATTTTCATTTCAAGACTAAAACTAAATCCAGAAAATGACTATTGTTGGATTAAAAAGAAAAAAAAAGATTTGTATATATATATAGTGCTTTTCACAATTACTGGATGTACTTTTGAAATAAGACACTGTTGTCACATAGGAAACATGGCAGCCAATTTGTACACAGCAAACTCCCACAAACAGCAATGTGATAAGGACCAGATAATCTGTTTTTGTGATGTTTAGTGATAAAGATTTGTCAGAGAACCAAAGATAGCTCCCCTTCCCTTGTTTACATCCACTCAAGCAGGTAAATGGGGCCTTTGTTTAACATCTCACCTGAAATACAGCAAATCTGACAGCGCAGCTCTCTCTCAGTGCTGCACTGGGATGTCAGCCTTGATTTGTGTACTCAAGCTCTGGAGTGGGACTTGAACCTGGAATCTTTTATCTCTTGCAGATAAGAGTGTTACTAACTGAGCTGAGGCTGCCATAAATGTAAAGTAGATAATGTGCGTGGGAAACAAAAGCAATTTGGGAGTCCTGATTGATGATTAATTGAAATTATTGCAACAATGTTCAGTGGCAGTGAGTGAAGCGAATCAGATGTTGGGATGCATTAACAGTCAACATTGAACTGAAATATAAGGTAACCCTGTATAAACTACATATAAGGCACTGTATAAATTAATTATTCTGTACTTTAAAGGGCGGCACGGTGGTACAGTGGTTAGCACTGCTGCCTCACAGTGCCAGGAACCCAGGTTCAATTCTGGCTTCGGGTCACTGTCTGTGTGGTGTTTGCACATTCTCCCCGTCTCTGCATAGGTTTCCTAAGGCTGCTCCAGTTTCCTCCCAGAGTCTAAAGATGTGCGGGTTAGGTTGATTGACCATGATAAATTGACGCTACTGTCAGGGAGATTAGCAGGGTAAATATGTGGGGTTACAGGAATAGGGCCTGGATGGGACTGTGATTGGTGCAGACTTGATGGGCTGAATGGCCTCCTTCTGCACTGTAGGGATTCTATAAATAAATTGTGTGGCTGTACTTAAATGCAGTGTACAGTTCTGGTTGATTCAGTGCAGAGAGGATATTGGAGCTAGGGAGAGGCTGAAGAAGAGGAAAACCAAATTGATTGAGGAGGTTTGGATTTTGACAATCAATTATGTAAATTGGGTATTTTTACTGGATAGGCGAAGGTTGAGAGGCAATTTTTAGGATTCTAAAAGGACCAGATAATGTCAACTATCATAACCTATTTCACTTAGTCCAGAAGATATAACTAAATTTATTCACCTTGGAACTAGTATGTTGTGACCTCTTCATTGAACTGTTAATTTCAGCTCATCGGTTATTTCAAGGGGCAATGTTGGAAAGGTATATTTGACTTCAATACTGTTTATGATGCAATTGATGTCTGACTTGTTGTCAACAACCTTTTTTCCCTTCAGTTTAAATGAGCATTACACAGACATATTTATGGGGCTATACAACCCTTGTATAGTCCAGTTTTGGATTCCATGTATAATGCGTGGAAACATTATTAACTGGGTATGCATTGTTGGAGCATTATTTTTAAAGTCACACTGTTAACCATGATCTGAGTATTTTCTGTGCAATTTGATCCTATTAAGATCATATGATATTTTGTCCAGTTTTCATCGCTTTCATCGCTAAACATCTCATTTAAGAAGTAGCCAGCGGTTTGGAGATTCCGAAAACCAACCACAAGTATTTTTGAAACATTTGCTTTTAGTGCATGAAGTAACTCAGTAAATAAAATATAAAAGAAGTTTGATCTGTATAACGCATTGACTTGTTTCTGGAGGAGTTGAATTTTCTTGACAGCTATATTGAGCTGGAGTATATTGAGTGTCCTCTGCTCTACAGGCTGTTCCCAAGCATGAGTTGCCTTCCTAACAGAATCCAAATTCACATCTTTAATTACTTCCAGTGACAGGCAGAAGATGTGTTTATCTTCCTCCTGTCCGATGGACATAGTCCTTTGAAAATTGCAACCTCCCCTCAGTTTGATTTAACTCTTTTACCCCAAGTGTAAACCTATCACACCATGTTAATCTGGTTCACAAATGACCAGGGTTGGGGTTCGCAGGGACTGGCAGGGAAGGAGGGGAGGAGGATCTTGTCAGAGTTCCTAATTCTTTATAAACCTATCTCACCTTATGGGCCCGATTTTACCATTTTGATTCTAAGTGTCGAATCTGGGCGTAGTACAGATCCGACCTTGAAATCCGTTTTCAGACGCGCCCATATGCTTTCAGCCGGCTCCAGTCCGATCCGCGCTGTGGATCAGATCGGAGCTCTGAACTGCGCATGCGCAGTTCAAAAAAAATTTGAAAAAGCGTGCCCGGGTCGGAAAAAAAAGCAGAAAGCGGAAAGAGCGTCTCTCTGACACAGATCATCCTCTGGGGAGCAGGGGGGGGGGGGGGGGGGGGGCGGGGTGGAGAGAGGGAGGAGGGAGGCAGGTCAGATGTATCTCTGGGGGGGGGCGGGGGGAGGAGGAGGCGGGTCAGTGATGCGGATCATTGATGTGCCTTGCACTGGAAGTCGCTCCTGTGCTAATTTTATTCTGGTAGTCACAGGAAGATGGAATCTTGTAACCCTGTGATGACTTCCACGATTAGGTGAAAGAGAGCCTGGGAGTTTTAGAGAGGTTCTGCTGTAAAGAAGGCAGAAAACAATAGCTAGCTGTCTCAGGTCACTGATATATACTTTTGATCAGACAAATGAATCTTGCAGGCATTCTCATAGAGAGGAGGTTGCTTATCGATCTATATCAAAAAATTCATGCTAATCCTGGGCAGTGGAGAGTATTTTCAAGCAGAGTTAATAATCTGATTACTGTCCTGTCGAGTGCAATTCATTGAACCCGGAGCTCTAATCAGTCTGGGGTCTTGCAGTCAAATGTATCTCTGGGGGGGTGGGGGGAGGAGGGAGGTGGGTCAGTGCATCCTCTGGAGGGGTGGGAGGAGGGAGGCGGGTCAGATTATCCTCTGGGAGGGGGGGGAGGAGGAGGCGGGTCAGATGTATCTCGGGGGAGGGGGGGATGAGAGGGCTGATCGTTGTCTGGTGGTGGGGGGAGGCCCGATCACTCACTGGTGGGGGGGGGCGGGGCGGATGGATCTCTGGTGGTGGGGCAGGGGTGCCTGCTGCCACTCTGCGGGCGATCCCTCCTCCCCACCTGAGGAACGAATCCCTCCTCCTGGAGTGGCCGCACGTCCACTCCGGGAGGAGGGATTCGTTCCTCTGGTGGGGAGGAGGGATTGCCCGCAGAGTGGCAGCAGACACCCCTGCCCCCCTCCCTCCCCACCGATCGCCCACAGAGTGGCAGCGGATCCTCTGCACCCCCCCACCAGAGATCCATGCACCCCCCCCCCCACCAGTGAGCGATCGGGCCTCCCCCCACCACGAGACAACGATCAGCCCTCTCGCCCCCCCAAGAGATACATCTGACCCACCTCCTTCCCCCCCCCAGAGGATGCTCTGACCCACCTCCCTCCTCCCCCCATAGAGGATGATCTGACCTGCCTCCCTCCCCCATCCCCCCCTCCCAGACGATGCTCTGACCCGCCTCCCTCCCCCCTCCCAGAGGATGCTCTGACCCGCCTCCCTCCTCCCCCCAGAGGATGATCTGACCTGCCTCCGTCCTCCCCCCCACCCCCCGAGGATGATCTGAGCCACCTCCCTCCTCCCCCCACTCCCAGAGGATGCTCTGAGCCGCCTCCCTCCTCCCTCCCCAGAGGATGCTCTGACCCACCTCCTTGCTCCCTCCCCCTCCCAGAGATCGATCTGACCCACCTCCCTCCTCCCCCCCCCCTCCCAGAGGATGCTCTGACCCGCCTCCCTCCTCCCCCTCCCCGCTCCCAGAGGATGATCTGGGTCAGAGAGCCATTGCAAGCTCTGAACCCGCTTCGGAGGTTCCCCTGCAAAATAAAAATCGGCTTCGGATTTTTATTTTGCAAGTCGCTAAAAGCTCGGATCCAGAACGGAACAGAAGAAGGTAAAATGGGAATTGATGATAGAGTTGGGCGGGCGATTCATTAAATCAATTTAAATGCATGCTAATGCATTTAAATCGATGGGCCGCCCGATTCGGGCGCGGAACCGATCCGAGCAATTTGCTGGGACGTGGGTGCAGATTGCGATAAAGGCCTCACACCTGATTTTACCGCGATTTCATGCCCGAAAACGGGCTCAAATTGTTGGTAAAATCGGGCCCTATGTTTAAAGAACAAAGAATGTTCTTTTCCTTTCTGCTAAACAACATTGTTAATGATTCATAAATAAAAACAGAAAATGTTGGAAAATCTCAACTGGTTTGATAGCATTTGTGGAGAGAGAAATAGAATTAGGGTTTGACCCTCCTTCATATTAGCTGTTTTTCTCTCCACAGATGCTGCAAGACCTGTTGAGTTTTTCCACCTTTTTCTATTTTTAATTCCGATTTCCAGCATCTGCCGTATTTGCTTTTGTTAATCTTTTAGCCCAGGAGAAGTTGAATAAAGTAAACACGAATCTGCCTGGCCAGAACCCAAACTGCAACTACTGAGCTCAGACAGATGAATCCTAACTGTGTAATACCCAGCCTGGGAGCAATCGATTTTGATGTTGATGCTGTGCCCAGGCTCGCCTCCCCCTTGCCACTCTCATCTCACTGAGATTTAAAAAAATACAATAGAGCTTCATAACCTATAAACAGCTTTGGAAACCAGTATTAACAGTAGCACAACCAATATCTGGAGCCATCTTGAAATCCAAATGACACTGAGCTGACATATAAACTGGTGAAGTTTTGTGTAATTTAAGCAGACCACAGCTGCTTTGAGCAGCTTGGGTTTTCAGTTATCACATATTGCGCAAAATAATCATAGACCTTTCACCTCAGAAGGAAGCAATTTGGCTTGTCACATTTAACCAGCGCTTGCTGTCCAGCAGAAGATCCTTTTCCCCATTATCTGCTTTTCCTTTCAATTGTTTTTTCGAGCTCCCCCTTGGAAGTAATGGTCTCTCTGCTTTAATTGCTAATTCTGATAATACATTCCATACTCTTATCAACGTTTTCTGTCACTTCCCCCTTAATACAATTTTTTTCAATGAACCTTTCTTTGACTTACAACCCAGTTAAGCAAGACTGTACATGTTACATTCAGGTAACATAAGAGCGACTCCCTGCTGCATTTATAAACTCCCACTTCTGAATGGAAATCATTTTCCATTGTTTTTCCTCCCACAACCTTACACAGCTTTGCACGCTGCGATTGATTTTCCTTTTTGTCCTCCACTGAATGCAACTCTTGTTTTTGAAGGCCACGATGACAGCTTTCTCCTTCTCTTCCTGGCAGCATCTCAGTAAATAAATCTACGTGCACCTTCTCAATGGCTACAGTGTTCCCTCCAGTGCGCCATTTATGGCAAAGCAGTTTTTCCTGCAGATTAAGAAAAGTTAGACAAGTACTTAAGTGGGGAAATGGTAGAATGATATCCTGATATAGTAAAGTGAAAGGAAGCTTCATCTGAGGAACATTAATTCCAACATAAACCTGTTGGGCCCAATGGCCTGTTTTTCCTGTAAATGTTATGCTATTCTGTGCTGGCTTTTGTATTCAATGCCCCCTATATAGACATAAAACCTATGACTGGATCGTTGGGCCCAATTCTCCCGAAAATATTCTAAGTGCTTCATTGGCGAGGAAAATGGTGTAATTCACTATTGTTTTTTCAGTGGGAGCTCAGCCTCGAATCTCTCACACTCTGTGCAATGTAGAGGTCATAATCGCGAATATCATGAAAAGCTCGGGGGGGGGGGGGGGGGGGAGGAGGAGGGTGGCGGGGGGGGGGGAGCCTATTCACGCCAGAGTCTGACAGTTCAGGGCCTCTGTGCTTGCATAGTGGCCTCGATCTGTCAAACTGCAGTTTGCTGACCAGCCCAGGACCCCCACAGTGCTGGTCCTTGCAACACCCTCACAGCTCGATCGCGTCCCGCACAAGCATTTCTGGGCCAGCCCCGTTTCCCACCCCCCCACCCTGTCCCGGAGCACCGCAATCTCCAGCCCCACCCCCCAGGAGAGATGATTCCCCCACTGACCCCCTCAGCAGGCAAGTCCCCATCGATCCTATCTGCAGAGTGGCAGCGGGATACCCCACCCCACCGATCACCCCTAGGCCATGCCCCTTTGGCTCCATCCCCTTGGCACTGCCCGATACCCAGTGGGCAGTGCCAGGATTCCACTGCCAGGATGCCCATGCCCAGGGGGCACCATCCCCCCACCGCCTGACCCTCTGGGAGTCCCTGATTGCCCCCCTTCACTCCGGCGGGGTCTCCCGCTAGTTCCCCGCAAGTGGGGAGCTACTGTAAACCCTGCTGGAGTGAATTACTCTTGGCAGGGTGAGAGATGCTATCAGGCCCAGAGAATTCCGTGCCGGGCCTGATTAAAAACAGATTTAAATCACTTACCTGTCTTCCCGGCCGGTTTCGAGCGCGGTCCCGACTGCGCCTGCTCTCCAACTGCGGGAGATGCGCATGTGTCGGGAACGCATTCACGAATCCCGTGAAATGGCTGACATGCGTATCTCCCAACACAACGCGCCAAAAAACGTGCCGGGATGGGAGAATCAGGCGCATTATTTCTCACCACCAGCTAGTTTGACCATCCATTTTCCACTTGCTCGATTTCCGTTATCAATAATGAAAGAATAATTGGATAGGGTGTCGAACAGGTGGTTTGAATTATTCATTGAAGTTGTTAAAGTGTAAAGTTTATTTATTATTGTCACAAGTAGGCCTACATTAACACTGCAATGAAGTTACTGTGAAAATGCCCTAGTCACCACACTCTGGCGCCTGTTCGGGTACACTGAGGGAGAATTTAGCATGACCAATGCACCTAACCAGCACCTAACCAGAGATTGGAAAATAGGATAACAAGATAAAGCCATGAGTAGATGACATAACGGCGCACATCCTCACTTTCAAGATACTAGAGACAGAGCCACCTTACTTAGATTGCAGGATTTTCAAAGTAGCTACTGCCATTTTATATTCAGCCATGGGGAATATAGGGTATTGATGCAAGTATAGAAAAAGCTGATTAGCCAAAGATTCTTGCACTATGCTTAGCATGCACATACCATACCTCCCCCATCTCCAGCTACACCAAGGGTGCCATTAATTATAGGAAGGATATTATTAAACTAGAAAGAGTGCAGAAGAGATTTACTAGGGATGCTACCGGGACTTGATGGTTTGAGTTATAAAGAGAGGCTGGATAGACTGGGACTTTTTTCTCTGCAGCACAGGAGGCTGAGGGGTGATCTTATAGAGGTCTATAAAATAATGAGGGGCATAGATCAGCCAGATAGTCAATATCTTTTCCCAAAGGCAGGGGAGTCTAAAACTAGAGGGCATAGGTTTAAGGTGAGAGGGGAGAGATACAAAAAGGTCCAGGGGGGCAATTTTTTCACACAGATGGTGGTGAGTGCCTGGAACGAGCTGCCAGAGGTAGTAGTAGAGGCGGGTACAATTTTGTCTTTTAAAAAGCATTTAGGCAGTTACATGGGTAAGATGGGTATAGAGAGATATGGGCCAAAAGCGGGCAATTGGGACTAGCTTTTTGGTTAAAAAGAAGGGCAGCATGGACAAGTTGGGCTGAAGAGCCTGTTTCTATGCTGTAAACCTCTATGACTCTATGACTCCATGATACAAAGCAATGTCTTTTCCAAGATATGTGCTGTCTGCACTGCTGCCTGGAGTCCATCAGAGGTTCTATGATCGCAAAATAACAATGCAGAATAAACTACGCAACACCAATAGTTCTAAGGGGCTTTCCTTACCAGCTATAAGGACTCATTGGGCCATACCCACAACCTCTACACCAAAGAGTATATACCGCATAGTATATACCACCATTATAAATGCAAGGATTATAAGAAGAGAAGCAGATAAATATTGCAGAGCTCTATTATCATACAACCTACCCAATGCACTCCACAACAATCTCTAACTCTTTAAGGACATTAAACCCGTGGGGTTTAATTTTGACAAGGACCAGAGGCAATGCAGGTGCGACCTTGCACCCCTGACACAACAAGCATATAATAAGATCAAATCTGTGTCCTAAACTTAGAGTAATTCAAGGAAAATGTTGGGAGATTGATTCCATTATAAACAAATGACATCCCTGGTTTTCAAAGGATAACAAGCAAAACTCGCCTTAGTGCTCATATACTAGATTACCCCTGACAACATGATAACTAACATCACAAAATCAAAAAAGGAGCGTAATGCCAAGGAGTCCAGGATTAGCGATGAACTGCAAATTATAATTCCAAATTATTGCTATCCAAGGAGTTTAGAGAGGCCAAAGCCTTCATAGGATTGTCGAGCAGCCTTCAGGATCCATCAGATGTCACCCTCAGGGTAGCAGGATAAAGTAGGGCAAACTGCAGTCAGACAGTCTTCAGGCACTTTCCAGTCTCATCGAAACCTCTCTGAAGTTATGAAAACACATGATTACCGACCGGGGGTCAGGCCTCGAAAACAGGATATGATGTTCCCCTAGGTGACATGGTGGCACAATGGGAGGCCCAGTGGTTAGCACTGCAGTCTCACAGTGCCAGGGACCCGGGTTTGATTCCGGCCTCGGGTCACTATCAGTGCGGACTCTGCACATTCTCCCCCTGTCTGTGTGGGTTTCCTCCGGGTGCTCCGGTTTCCTCCCAAACTCCAAATATTTGCAGGTTATGTGGATTGACCAGGCTAAATTGCCTCTTAGTGTCAGGGGACTAGGAGGGCGAATATGTGGGGTTACGGGGATAGACCTGGGTGGGATTGTTGTCGGTGCAGGCTCAATGGGCCTTCTGTACTGTAGATTCCATGATTCAAGATTAACGCACCCAGCTTTCATGACAAGACTAAGAAAACATGGTAGCCAATCGCAAATAATTTAGCTGAGAGCTTGCCCTCAGACCCTTCTGAAAAGGGATTCTTTCCTCCACTTCATTAAGCTTCTTATCTGTACTCTGCAATTCAGCAATGTGAGCACTGAAATTCTGTGCCAAAAAGCCAAGTTTGTCATCTATAACCTTAGCCATATTGACGGTCATCATCTACAACACCTTCGACATCGCCGGGTTGAGAGCCTGTTCACTGACCAAATTGCCATATTCAGGGACCCCAGCTTTGTTCCTCTTTCCATCAGGGGTTTTCATGACTTTACTCGGCATTTTGTCCCAAAACTTAACTAAAAATCGTCTAAGGACTTAGTACAGAGTTTTCACTCTGAGGTTAGGTACTTATGGGCTGTGCATCAGGATAAATGAAAGGATTAAAGGATGAGAAGGGCCAGAGATTATGTAAACACAGTTGTTCCCGCACTCACATCACATGACCCCCCGAATTTTAAAAAATATATATTTTTATTTGAGTTTTTCCATTTTTACAGATAACGCAACGCACCCTCAAAACTGGTACAGTACAGCTTTTGATTTGATTTGATTTATTATTGTCACATGTATTATCATACAATGAAAAGTATTGTTTCTTGCGCGCTATACAGACAAAACAAACCGTTCATAGAGAAGGAAACGAGAGAGTGCAGAATGTAGTGTTACAGTCATAGCTAGGGTGTAGAGAAAGATCAACTTAATGCAAGGTAAGTCCATCCAAAATCCTGACAGCAGCAGGGACGAAGCTGTTCTTGAGTCGGTTGGTACGTGACCTCAGACTTTTGTATCTTTTTCCCAAAGGAAGAAGGTGGAAGAGAGAATGTCCAGGGTGCGTGGAGTCCTTAATTATGCTGGCTGTTTTGCCAAGGCAGCGGGAAGTGTAGCCAGAGTCAATGGATGGGAGGCTGGTTTGTGTGATGGATTGGGCAACATCCACGACCTTTTGTAGTTCCTTGCGGTCTTGGGCAGAGCAGGAGCCATACCAAGCTGTGATACAACCAGAAAGAATGCTTTCTATGGTGCATCTGTAAAATCTTGGTCATTTCTCCATGTATAAATATGGAAAAAAACAGGAGGAAACCAACACAGTTAATTCAGTATGTTCTGTATACCCGACGCTTCCACATATACAAAAAAATAGAGAAGGCGGGTAACAGTATGGGGGCATAGAGGATAAAGCCATGAAAGCATGACAAAGTGGTGCGCAACCTCACATATGGTATATTAGAGACATTGCTACATAGCCTATAGAAGGCCTTGTAGGAGTAAGTCACTTGCGGTGGAACCTGTATATTTGAGATAGGGGCCCCATACTTTCCAGAATGCATCCTATTTGCTTGGAGTATACAGATTAGAAATTCCACTGGGATCCATTCCATAATAATTTTATGCCAATTCCTAACAGAAGGAGACGTATTGCTATTCTAGGAGCAAAGGATATTATTCCATGCTACAAATGTTAGGATATTGTACAGTCTTTTCTCATTAGAGTCAATTATCTTTTTGTCTGGGATCCCCAAAACCAAGGATCAAATTCTAAGGCTGTATCAAATATCTTCTCATGCTCTTTACGTATGTCCAACAAGTAGGATTTAATTTTGACACAGGACCAGACATACTATGTGTAGTTACCTCCCACTTCTGGCACAGTGAAGATTTAGTGGGGTCTATCCAGTGTCTTAAGCTTGGTGTAATCTGCAGATGATGGAATATTTTTAGTTAGGTCACCTTCGTTCTATTGCAGATCGAGATTCTATTGGTATTTTCCCAGATACTGCCCCAGGTCTCCTCATTATTATTCACTGAAAGATCTCTTTCCCAATATTGCAGAGCCTCCAGCTTATTCACACAGGACCTAGAACATAATGAGTGGGATTTTCTGACCACGCTCGTCTCAAAACCAGAAAATCCCGATCGAGGTCAACGGGCCTTGGCGTGGTCCCACCCCCCCCCCCCCCCTCCCGCCCACTACAATTCCTGTGGCAGGCAGGATAGGAAAGCTCCCCCCAGTGTGTCATAAAACTTGCTGATCAATTGCTTCAGTTCCAAATATATCAGGATTTTTTTCCACCTGGAAGTCATTTGCATCAAGATGCAGAGATGTCTTATTAAGAATATATCTCTGAGTTGTAAATATCAAAAAAGGAGTATCTTGTGATATCGTGTTATAGAATCCCTACAGTACAGAAGGAGGCCACTTGGCCCATCGAGTCTGTACCGACCACAATCCCACCCAGGCCCTATTTCCATAACCCCACACATTTACCCAGCTAATCCCCCAGGCAATTTAGCTTAGCCAATCAACCTAATGCACACATCTTTGGACTGTGGGAGGAAACCGGAGCACCTGGAGGAAACCCACGGAGACACAGGGAGAAAGTGCAAACTCCACACAGAGGCCGGAATTGAACATGTGTCCCTGGCACTGTGAGGCAGCAGTGCTAACCATTGTGCCACCATGCTGCTCTTACCCTGTGTTGTTGACACTGTTGACCAAAAGATAACAAGGAGGCACCACTAAACATATCACCCAACCTAATGAGTCCCCTAACCTTCCAAATATCAAAACAATGGCCCATAAGACCTGGTGGGAAATTTGGATTACCCTGAATGGAAGAGAGAGCAGAAGTCAAATTAAATCTTCCCTCCAACTCATGGACCATCCTCCACGCTCTCAGAGTATTAATGATTATTAGATTCTCACATTTGTGAGAAGCCATTACAGAGTTTGTAAGCAATACTCAGACTGGCCAGCTTCAGTATCAAGTCAAATGGAGGTGAGGTCTGCTCTTACCCACTCTCACATAAATCTAAGATGAGAGGCTAATTGATATAACTTAATACTCGGCACCCTAATTTGGCCAATTTTAAGTGAGATCTCTTTTTGTTCCATATAAAGGAGCTAAATACCCCATTAGTTTCCTTTCGGATCATAGCAGAAAGAAAAAAGTAGCATTAGGATAGCACCGATTAAGACATTCATCTTAATCAGTGCTATCCTGCCTAACCACAATATTGGTAAGGAATACCAACAATGTAGGTCCCACTTAATAGACGCAAGTAATGGGAGGAAGTTTGCCCTATAAAACAGTCAGAATGAAGGGGTAATAGAAATACCCAAGTAAGTAAACCTGGAGGGGGACCAGCTGAAGTGGATGGAAGCAAGAGGGTGTCGTCTCCCTCTATGCCTTCCCAAAGGCATGGTGCTGGACTTTGAAAAATTAGTTTGATAGCCCAAAATGGAGCCAAACCTGCCCACAATATCAATAACACTGGGAACATAGACATCAAGCTTAGACAAGAATAGCAACACATCGTCAGTGTGTAACATGGCCTTATGTTGCTTTCCACCACTAGACAACCCAAATACTGAAGCATTATGTCTAATTGCCTCCATTAAGGGCTCAATAACTATTGCAGATAGTAAAAGGAAGAATGGATAACCCTTGTGAAGACTAAAAATAGCAGATCTGTAACCATTAGTAAGAACTGCCACCAGTGGAATTTTATAAAGCACGTGTATCCATCCACTTGACAATTTCAAATCTACATGCAAGAGTGAAATTGGCCTATAGCATGAATATTCCTCAGGATTCGTGTCTGCCTTCAAAAGGAGATATTCTCTTCTCAAAACTATTAAGGCAGCAGGCCTGCTTCAAATGAATGTTTATACATAGTGATCTGAGGATCTATTTGAAAGTCTTTAAATTCCTTATAAAATGCACTCCCAAAACCATCAAACTGACAATCGGACATTTTCCCTCCAGCCTTGATACTCCAGATCGTCACGGAATTTTGTTTTTCCGAGGATGGTAAATGAGCCTCACCCTGAGGAAGTTGCATTTTCTTTTATTTGAATACGTTTTATTGATTTTCAAAATGAGATAGGAACAAATAAACCAAGTACAATACAATACAATGGAACAGCCCCCTTCTCCCTCAGTAAACAAACCAAAAACTATGCAAAAGAGAAAAACTAAGAAGTTCAAAAATGGCGAGTCTACAGTAATTAATTATTTAAAGAAAGAAACCAATAGCTGCCATCTACAAAAATATTTCGCAGCCAATCCTCTTATGGTATTCATAATCTTCTCCAAATATAAAAAAAGACTTCTAACCAGGATAGAGTAGTGGGTGGCTTAGTGCACCTCCAGTTTAATAAAATCTGCCTGCAGGCTATCAATGAAGGGAATGAATGACATCCATCTTAAGCTTAGTGAAAGTAGCCAGTTCAGATGAGACTGCAAATATAGCTATCAAAGAACAAGTTTGCAAGTTAATATTTAGAGCTTTGGAGAGAGTATCAAAGAAGTACAACCAGAAGCCAGCCAGCCTTGGGCACGACCAGACATGTGGGTCTAGTCTGCAGGGCAGGTGAACAGCTGTCATGTTTGCTGCTTGTGTTGGGAAAAAAAATCACTAATTCTGGCTTTGGTGAAGTGAATTTCTGTGCAAAACTTTAAACTCAATTAAGCTTAACTGAACGCAGGAGGATGTGGAGTTGAGCCTAAGAAGGGCCTCCTCCAACCATTGTCCATGACGTCAAGCCCAAGCTCTGCTTTCCAATCATTTCTTATCTTATGGAGAGGAGAGGGGCCAGAGGACAGCATGAGACCAGACAATCTTAAAATAGAACCTCCGTGAGTTTGAGGCAATGATAAAATCCCTTTCAATAATGTGTTGGAAATAGTAGAGGAATGGGTGAACAGTGAAAACGAACAAAAATACGAACCTGAATATAGCGTTAAAGAATAAATTGAGGCAAATTAAATTTGGCCGCAAGCTCACTAAAACTGGCAAAAACCCCATCTACAAACAGATCCATAAATTGTTCAAGTTCCCTTTCCCTCCACAAGGCAAACATCGAGTCAAGCTTGGAGGCAAAAATAAATGGTTATTGCAAATAGGATCCAGCAATGAAAGAGCAGAAAGTTTAAAATGTTGATGAAATGGTTTCCATATTTTTAAAGTAGAAATCACAATAGGGTTTGATATGCATTTTGAGGGAAAGAAATACAATGGGGCACAAACTAATGCTGGAAGAGAGGATGGGCAGCAGGAGTGTCTTTCAATAAGCAACCAATTTATAATTGGATTACAACACCATATTCAAATCTTCTGAATATTGGCTGCCCAATAACAGAACTAGTTTACCGACCCATCTCCCCCTCTGAGGTATCACTCTACGGCCTCTAGGGGTCCTGCCTGCCCAGATAAATGTTGATATCAGCTTGTTTAGTGTGACAAAAAATGATTTTGGTTAAAAAAAAGTGGACATTGAAAAAGAATCAAGAATGGTCAGGATGTTCATTTTTATGCGTTGAACTCTGCCAGTTAAGGAAAGAGGCAAACTATCCCAGCGCTGTAAATCCACCTTCACTTTGGTGACCAGGTTCATAAAGTTTAGAATCTTAGAAATCCTACAGCACAGAAAGAGGCCATTCGGCCCATCGAGTCTGCACCAATCACAATCCCACCCAGGCCCTACTCCCATATCCCTAGATATTTACCCACTAATCCCTCTAACCTCCGCATCCCAGGACACTAAGGGCAATTTTTCAGCATGGCCAATCAACCTATCCCGCACACCTTTAGACTGTGGGAGGAAACCAGAGCACCCGGAGGAAACCTATGCAGACACGAGGAGAATGTGCAGACTCCACACAGACAGTGACCCAAGCCAGGAATTGAACCCAGGTCCCTGGAGCTGTGAAGCAGCCGTGCTAACCACTGTGCTACCGTGCCGATCGTGTTCGATAGAAAGTCGTAAAAGAACGTGTGATGTTCACACCTGAGTAATGAAACGCGGCACAAGATATATGAAACGGCAAAACTTGTAGGGAATTTGTGTGGCAATAAGGTTGACTGGAAAACATTCACTTTTGCTGATATTCAATTTATAGCCAGAGAATGAGCTAAAGGTGTTAAGAATATTCATTATGTCCTCAACACTGGCAATAAGGTTAATAAGATCTAATGGGTGGTTGTCAGCATATAAGGACACACAGTGCTCCACATAGGCTCGATGGATACCTTTTAGCAGCATTGACAACTTTAAGATTATGGACAATGGTTCTATCACCAGGGCAAAGAGAAGTGGAGACAGCAGACAGCCTTGGCTGGTTCTTCTGAATAGAAGGAAATACTTCAAGTGTAGAGAGTGTGTTTGCAAGTTACAGTAGGTGAGGCATAGAGAAGGCAAATCCATGAAGTAAATTTTGAACTAAACCCAAACTTACCCAAAATTCTAAACAGATATTCCCACTCCACCTGGTCAAAGACCTTCTCTGCATCTAAGGAGACAGCAACTTCAAGATCTGCCGAAGCAGTTGGGGAAAGTATATTGATGAGAAGACGACGTAGATTTGAAAACAGTTGGCATCCCTTCACAAAACCAATTAGGTCCTCTGATATTATACTACGAAGATAAGGCTCCAATAGGCCTTTAGCCAACAGCTTGACATCTGCATGTAACAGTGTTGCACATGAGACAAATAGATGAAGTCCCTTGTGACTGGGTGGAGAAAACACCAAGGGTGAACACAACTCATTTTTAGTCATAAAGGTAGAGAGAGCTGGAAGTCTTTGGACTTGAATGATCCAGCCTTGGATGCAAGGCACAAATTAGATCCCCTCTGAAAGTAAGATGGTGTGTGTTAAGGTTGGAATAAGAGGATAGAAGCAACGTAATAAATTTTATATCATCCCAGTTAGAGGCATAGATGTTTATCAACACCACAGGGGGTTGAAAAAATGTGCTACTAAGTATTGTGTAATTCTTGGGCATATTAGAATAAACTTGTTACCTGAGGGCTAAAGTTGGTTTTATGTGTTAGCAAATAGCAATATATTGGCATGGTGAAAAGAAGTTAGGAAAACACCTGTTGGGAGAGACACCATATGTGTTTTTCCTGCATTGCTCAACTGGAAATCCAAAGTTGCATTTTCAATGGTAACAATTCTCTCTCCCGCTTCATCAAGTCTTTTGCCAGTATTCTGCAGTTCTATTGTCTGAGCACTGATACTTTGCACTAATAGACTGAGTTTCTCATCAATGATCTTAATAATATTAGCAGTCATCAGTTGTAATGCTGCCGTGAGTATCGGATCGAGAGTCTATTCGGCCACTAGCCACCACATTGAGGAGTTAGCTCCACCCCAGTTACTCCTGACTGCTCTCTTTTATCAATTATTTTCTTAATTTTTTTGGCACTTTGTCACCAATGTTTAAGCAGAATCTTCCAGGGACATAATATGAAGTTCTCACTCCAGGATGAGGTAACTATGAGCTGTGTAAAAGCGATAAATGAAAGGCTGAGTAGTGTCAGAACTCGTGCAAACACAACTATGTCCACATTCGCATCATGTGACCCCACAGCATCTTAATTGTAAACATCTGTGTGATTACACTCACAGACCTTTCTGTTCCTCTATTTCATCAATAACTTGATTGTTTAGTTTATAACCTGCAGGATTTCATATTTATTAAAGTTGAATTGGAGTTGGCTCCATGTGGGTGTTTTTAATTTGTTTCATCCCAAATGTGAGAAAATGAAACTACTTCAATTAAACAAAGACAAAAATTAAATCAGAAAATCAATTTTTGCAAGTCTGAAAACAAGCAAATGAAAGAAAGTAAAAACCTTTTCATAATAAATAATTTCACTCCGTTGATTGTCTCTTATTCAGGTTTGTAACTACTAGATCCCTGCGACTAGATATCTGAGAGTTAAAATTCCACAAGACCAAATGCGTCTTGTCAAGTACTTCAAGGATGGGGCAATTCTGATAATGGGCTAGGTTCCTGTGCCAGCAATAGTGCTACTGGCATACCATGTGAGTTTAATCTTTCCATCATGGGAGAGGAAGAGTGAGGGAGGGGCAGGTCAATCTGGACTACTTACAACAAGCTAGGAACTTTCACTGATCCTTTAGCTGCATAACCCAAATAGTGTTCAACTTTCTAATGCCAATTATTGTTTGTCGGGCCCACATACTGCCTTTGTAAAACCTTAATGCTTGCTTCGGTCAGGTACATCACCTGATGAACCTTGAAGAATACCTTGAGGAGAAAATTTCAGTCTCACCTTCAAAAGTGTAGTTATGATAGATCTGAGAAACAAAAGAAAGTCCCTCTCACAGACTTTAATACTAGGGTGGAAACAGCCAAAACCTAGCAAAAGAAAATTCCTACAGTGGGAGCCCACTAAAATTGTCATGGAATGTTAAGAAAAGACTCTTTACAAGTATTCGAAATTGAAGCTGAAAACTTCTCACCGACTTGTCACACCAGTTGATCAGCGTGGGGGATTGACAGGAGATCTCCCAGTGCTCACTGAGAGATCAGGGCACCTGTGCAATGGCGCCCATAGAACTCAGCAGCTGGCTTCCCAGTGAGAATAGGCTCCAGCCCCTCCCCCTGCTGGCAAGAATCACAAGAATTCTTTCAATTAAGTGCTGTACGATTGCGACTGGGAGCCCACCCAAAAAATGGGCGTGATTCTCTCCCGTTTTTATAATCGTTCAGTCCTTAGAATGTTTTTGGAAAGATCGCCCACATGTACCTTTATAATTCTGAGTTTCTATCCTCTCTTCGCTATACTGACAACTTCCAACAGAGGGAATGCGATGAGTTTTTTAAGATCCTCGCTCCTTCCTATCCTGATCCCAATTAAGAGGCATATTGAGCTATGTGACCAGAGGAACTCTCATTACAAAGACCCTTGTAGAATACAGAAGGATTGATAATCATTCTAATATTTCTTATGACTATAACACCTTTAAAATCAGTTGAATAAATATCTAACTAGGAACAGAATCAAGAGCTACAAAGACAAGTTTCTGTTGAATTTTAGCTGTAACCTAGTGGTGATTATGCTGTTGACATTGAGCAAATGTTGTGCCAGAGAAAGGTTTGATGTAAGATGTAGGGTAATAGGCAAGATAACAATTTGAGTTTTGTTTAATGTAGCTTTGGTGGCGTCAGGATGAACCTTTGGAGAAGCTTTCCTTGGAAGATTCAAATTTTCTTCTTAGGCAGTCGCTCAGGATCGAGAATGACTTACCTCCACTCTGCTTCAATCTGAGATGGTTGATAGGTCAATGTGTGAACTTAGATTCTCCCATATGTAGGGGAGGTGGCGCTAAAAGGGTTGGGCAGATAAGATGGTGACAAGGGAACTGTTCAGGAGGCTGCTGACAGGATGTAGGAAAGTGCTTTGAGCTAATCATTGAAGGTTGTGCCACTGTCTGAGACTGATGGTGATGCTGGACTCCATGATTCCCACTGCATTAGATCCTACCCCTGAAATGTAACCTCAATTAAGTGACTCCGAGGCAGTAATAAGAGTTAATCGTTCATATTAATTCCCTCTGAGAAGGATAATTCAAATACTCACAGGGGAAGAAACTCAATCGCTATCTGAGAAAATTAAGATTCGGATCAATTATTAAGAGATAAGATATTTTAATTAATTCTGTTTAACCAATTTTACACAGATTGCCATATCATCGACTGCGTGTACTGGAATTTAAAATTAAGCTTTCTGTTGCTTACTCACAGCAAGATTGTACCAAGTACTCAGAAGATTGGATTTGTATGATGAATCAAAAAGTGATAACACATAAGTAGCATGGCAACAACTATGCTGCTAAGATACCAAGGTACTGGAATTGATTGAAAAGATGTCTGACACTAAAACTGTAAAAATGTGAAATGATAATCCACTGGATTAACAGGCAATTGATCATCTAAAACGGAGATGTTGTTTTCTTGTCTTTCACCCTACATCATATATGAGTACTCCTGCAATTTATCACCTTAAAAAGATAAGACATGGGGGAAATTTCTTTCACGTATAGGCCCAATGGCCTCCTTCTGCACTTTAGGTATTTCATGATGCTATGATTCTATATAGTGATTCCCCGGGGAATGCAGTGCAGTGGGCCACTAGCTACACATGGCATTCTTCATTGATATCATTGAAGAACACTGTGCAGATGCACATGACATCAGGTCAGGACAAACCTAGGCAAGAAAACCTCTTGTTGATTACTACGTAGTGTCCCCCCTTGAGCTAATGAATCAGCACTCCTCCATTGAACACCAGTTGGAGGAAGCAATGAGGGTGGCAAGAGTGCAGAATGTATTCTGGGTGGTGGACATCAATGTCCATCATCAAGAGTTGCTTGGTAGTACCACCACAGACCAAGTTCACTGGGTCCTAAAGGGCATAGTTGCCAGACTGGGACTGTGACAGGTGGTAAGAGAGCCAACAAGAGGGGGAGAAAAACATACTTGACCTCATCCTCACCGACCTGCCTGCTGCAGATGCATCTATCCATGACAGAATTGGTAGGAGTGACCATTGCACATTGCACAAAGTCCTGTCTTCACAATGACGGAATCTTCCATTGTGTTGTGTTGCACTACCACCATGCTAAATGGGATAGATTTTGAACAGACGTAGCAACTCAAGACTGAGCATCATGAGGCACTGTGGGCCATCAACAGCAGCAAAATTGTACTCAACTACAATCTGCAATCTCATTGCCCAGCTTATCCCCCACTCCACCACTATCACCAAGCCAGGGGATCAACCTTGGTTCAATGAAGAGTGTAGGAGGGCATGCCAGGAGCAACACCAGACACACCTAAAAATGAGGTATCAACCTGGTGAAGATACAACACAAGGCTACTTTATACTAAACAGCATAAGAAGCAAGTGATAGAGCTAAAAGCTTCCACAACCAACGGATCAGTTCTAAGCTCTGCAGTCCTGACGCAACCAGTATAAATGGTGGTGGATAATTAAACAACTCACTGGAGAAGGAGGCTCCCCAAATATCCCCATCCTCAATGATGTAGGAGTCCAGAAATCAGTGCAAAAGATGAGCTGAAGAATTCAAACAATCAAAGTACCGATCGGATGATCCAACTCAGCTCCTCCAGAGGTCCCCATCATCACAAATGGCTGTCTTGAACCAATTCGATTCACTCCACATGATGCTGCAAAGACTATGGCACCCAACAATATCCTGGTGCTCGTATTGTGCTCCAGAACTTGCCACACCCCTAGCCAAGATGTTCAAGATGTTCCAGTATAGCTACCATCATCCCTTGACATGTGATGGAATAATCTCCATTTGCCAAGATGAATGCATCTCCAACAACACTCAAGGAGCTCAACACTATCCAGAATAAAACAGCATGCTTGATTGCCATGCCTTCTATAAACATTCACCCCCTCCACCATCGACCCATAGTACCAGCAATTTGTACCATCTACAAGATGAACTGCAGAAACTCAGACAAATTCATTGTGAAGATGACAGAATGCAAAAGCTGTTGGTAAAGCAGAGACTTAAGTCTCACATCACTGAGAGTGAAACTGGTAAGCAAATGAGAAGAAACAGGCCCATATTCAATGTGTACCTGAGCTGGAGAAACAGGAAAGGTCATCAACAACACTAGCAACATCAACAAGTCCGACAATATCAACTTCATCACCAACAAGTGATAAAACATCAACAACATCAATAACAAGTGGCACAACATTAGTAACATCGAACACAACTCCTACAACACCGGAGCAACACACATGTCGTAGTGTGTCAATTCATCAATGAAAACAATGAATACAAAATCCACAAGATGGAAGCACAACATCTTACCACCTAAACAACACCCTGAATACATAGACACAGGAATTTGTACATCCAAAGGTTGAGTTAAATATTGTAAACAGTGAAGACTCCTCACCCCAGTAGCTATTGCTGGCATCAAGCTTTCTGAAAACGTTTGCCACTGCTGGTTCTGGTCTGATCTCTTCCAGTGAGAAAAGAAAACAAGTTATGAAAGATTCTTTAATTATAAAATTCAATTGTTAGTCTTCTTTAGTTAGCCTTCCTCTTTTTCAATATTCCATAGAAAGCAGTCAAAAGATGTAAAACATCACAGTGCCATGGATCCGAGTTGGATTTCAGTCTTGGGTGACTGTGTGGAGTTTGTACATGATGCGCATCAATTGGACACGAGGCTCAAAGCTTCGGTAAAAGAAGGCTTTTATTAACTAACAATGAAACAATCAGAACTTTAACACACTATCCCAGACTGAAGGGGTCCCGTCCGAGCAGGGGGTCTTATACCACTCCCAGGAGGCGGAGCCCGACTGGGATGTGCCACAACAGTAACAATCACAGGTGTATCAATCCCACCCTAGCCCAACAACAACATTAGTACAATCCCACAGTAACCTATATACATTCCCATAGTGCTGGCCAGCCCTGGCCCAGTACTATCCAGTGGGAACCAACGATGGTTCACCACAGTACATTCTTGTCGTGTCTGCGTGGGTTTCCTCCAGGTGCTCTGGTTTCCTCCCACAGTTCAAAGATGTGTAGGTTGGCCATGCTAACTGTCCCTTAGTGTCCCAAGATGTGGACGTTAGGGGGATTAGCAGGATAAATACATGGGGTTAAGGGAATGGAGTAGGGTTGGCGTGGATAAAATGCCCCTTCGGAGAGTCGGTGCAGATGCAATGGGCTGAATAGCCTCCTTCTGCACTGTGGGGATTCTATGATAACCTTCTGATAGTCCGTGGGATAGAAAGATAGATAATTGCATCTACGGTCAAACTGAGTTCCAGTATCAAGCAGGAAACAGACTTCCTGAGTGTTACATTGAAGCGTCAGCCTACATTATAAATGCTTGGGGAAGAGTTTGCAGCCACAATCTATTGATTACAAAGAAAAGAGCTTCCACTGAGCCAAGTTGTCTGATTTTTCAATCAATAGTAAATCCGGCTATATGGAGGATTAAGCAAACATTTCTGAACTGGGCATTTTATATTGTTCTTTAACATCTGAGAGATGTCTAGCTTACAACATAATAAATATCAAAATATGTCTGCAATGTAATGTTTTTTTCTAAATTTTGAATTGCTATTGAAGATGACAATGCTGATAAATTCTGATGCAATTCAGATAATTATAAAGACACTCTTACATATTAAATGTCTGTCAGGACAACTGGGAGAATAATATGAATGAATGGACTCCTGTAAGCTGGCAAGCCTCAATGGAAGACGGTTTAAAAATTGAAATCATGTAGAAGAACAAAAATGTATTTAAAAAAGATCAGAGATAGTAAGGCCATTGAAGTGGGAAGGTATAGCATCCTTAATAGGTGTGTGAAGGCCGCCTTGGAGAACGTTTACCCGAAGATCAGAGGCCGAATGCCCGTGACCGCTAAAGTGTCCCCCGACTGGAAGAGAACACTCCTGCCTGGTGATTGTCGAGTGGTGTTCAAGTATCCAAGCCAGACTAAAGCTGCAGCTTCCTGAAGCAAATACAAATATCCTGTTCCCTGGGATGGTCGGAAGTATATTTGTGTCCACAATTTCTCAAGTGGCTTAAAATACTGTGCAAAGTGTGCTGTTGTAATTACATATCATCCACACACAGGATAATGAGTTAATAAAAAAATGTTGTGCATTAGACTGCGAACAAACGCTAATTTTTTGAAAGTCTTGTGTTGTGGCCACTAAGTAGATGAGCTAAGACTACCCAAACTCATTTCATTAATGATACTTTTAGTCAGCGATAGAAAACTTTCACTGCATCACCCCAGTCCATTGCCAAGTCTGTTTCTTTCTAACAGTTTATTGTTTCTGAATTGATTTCTTATCATAATTTCATAATTTGAAATTTAACATTTATATTTACTCAGTAACTTGCTCAGAAACTGTATTCGATAATCAAACTGCATGGGTTCTGCACATATGGTGGCAGACTGATTGTAAGTGTCCAACATTTCACAGAATCATTAGAATCACTACAGCACTGAAGGAGGCCATTCGGCCCATTGAGCCTGCGCCGACTACAATCCCACCCAGGCCCTATCCCCGTAACCCCACATATTTACCCTGCCAGACAATTTAGCAAGGCCAACCATGTGAACCTGCACATCTTTGTAATACGGGAAGAAACCGGGAGCACCCGGAGGAAACCCATGTAGGCACGGGAAGAACATGCAAACTCCACACAGACAATCACCCGAGATCAGAATTGAACCCAGGGCCCTGGCGCTGTGAGGCAGCAGTGCTAACCACTGTGCCACCTTTTTCTTCTTCTCCTTTCAGGCCTCTTTCTTTAAGGGTGTCTTTCACAATTTTAACAACTTGCATGTTTTTTTCTTCTTCTGATGTCCTGTCATTGCTTCATTGAAGTGATCTTTATAAAACAATTCAACAGATTCCAGCAGCTCTATTGAAATTCCTCTTTTGTGTCTGGACCAGCTGCTGGAAACTCTCCACCACTTTCAGCACAATTTCAGTGTATAATTTGGGAAAATAACTTTGTTTTCTAACACAAAACCAATCTCTGCCACTGCCCAAAATCATTTACAATTTTATGGTGCTTCTTCAATGCACCCAGCATATCATGTATGAGCTAATTTATGTATATTATAATGATGGATTGGCCAGTAGTGCTATAGCTCTGAATTCAGTAAGGTCAGAGCTGATCTGGTCATGTCCTGAACTCCCACTTAACCATTAATCTCACTTGTAAATCAGCCTAAATCGCCCTTGAATATATTCAATTGCCAGCCTCCATTGCTCTCTGGGTAACAGAATTCCAAAGATTAAAGGCCCTCAGAGAGAAGAAATTCCTCCTCAACTTCATAGGAAACTCCTTAATTATTAACTGCGGCCATTAGTTTTGCACGAAGGTTTTCTTTATTTTTAAATGTCTACACCATCCTCGACTTGTTCCTCACAACGTGAAATCAACGGGAGATTGTCATCATCCCAGTCACAGTGAAGGCTAGTCTGGGGAGGTGTATGGCTTTCCCAATGGGCATTACCTTTTTATTCCATTATCATTGAGCAGGAGGTGGCAAAGACAAAAGAGGGTGGTGCAAGGGAGAGTTTGGCAGCATTTAAGACTCTAATCTCAGTGCCTTCAGAAGAAGCAAGAAAAAATTGAATTAAAGAAAACATACGTCAGAATTGAGAGAGGCAGAATTTGTTAACCTTTATTCCCATAAGTTTTTCTGGTACTTGATATTTTAAATTTCCTCCCTCTCTTTTGCCCTTCGATGTTCTACTTTTATTGGGATGCTTTTAATGTCTTCTGCTATGAAGGCAGATAAAAACATTTGTTCAAAGTCTCGGCCATTTCCTTGACTCCCATTATTATTAATTCCCCAATTTCATCCACTTAGGGACCAATATTTACTTTAGCTCTCTCTTCATTTTCATTGTACTTGTAGAAGCTCTTGCCATCTGTTTGTATATTTCTTGCTAATTTACTCTCATATTCTTACTCATCCTTTGCAGGTTTCTAAAATTTTCCCGAATCTTAGCAGCTTTGTATACTTTTTTTTCAATTTGACAACATCCTATACTTTCTTAGTTAGCCATGGATTGTTCATCTTTCCTTCTCAGTGGAATATATTGCATTGTCACTCCTACTGCTGTTTACTCTTGCTACCATTTAAAGAAAGATTTGTCCTTATACAGTGCCTCCCATGAGTTCAGGCTTTCCTAAAGCACTTCACAGCAAATGAAGTGCCCTGGTGGATGCCTACAGAGGGACAAGGAGTGGGGCCTGTCGAAGCAAGCAGCTTTGCCGAGGTGGTGGTCTGGAGCTGTCTTGCTGCCTGGATCTTGGAGCCAAGCTGTGCCCGACATTCACCACCACGCCATGGCAGCTTCCCAGGGGCATTCGGCAGCTCTTTGTCGGCGTTGGCACTGGGAGCCCCTTGCCAGGTATCTGGACAGTGACCTCGGCTTGAGCACAATGCTGGTGTTCCCCATTCCAGATCCATCTGGGCAACCTCCAGCACCTCCTGGATCAGGAGCTGTAGTCTGCAGCGAGCTAGTGATGAAATTAAGCACAATACGGCTGGTAAACTCTATTCCTGATAGCTGATGTTGATCTAAGTACAAAGTGTGTTGTTATTGCCCTCTCAGAGCTGGTGGGAGCAGATAGGAATTTGAAATAACAGAGAAACAAGCAAATACATTCACAAACACGACAGAGATACACACAAATAAGTTCAAAACTAACACACGGATGCAGAAAAGTACATTGATAATACACAGAGTTGCACACAATGACACTTATATCTGATCAATAACACACAAATAAAACCATTTATAAACAGTACACACAGATAAAATCAAATAATTATAAACCAATAGATAGAGATATGCAAGTACTTTTATCAGCAGCGTACAGATATAACTAAGTTGATAACTAATGCATAAGCTGGGAAATTAATAATAATGGGAGTTATGCACAAGGGCACTAAAGTTAATTGTTACAGTCTAATTAATCTAAGCATAAGAGAGACATTAATCGAGCAACAGATTGATACATTTAAAAGCATTAATAAATCATGCACAAAGCATTTATTAATTACTCTCACATTCACTGATAAGTTGAAATGGATACATGTACACAGCATCACAATCACAACATCGTTAAATACATATTATATGAAACTTGCATACTCCTACATGATCAACAACACATATTCACAGTTTAAATATAAGCATTACAATTTTACATTCACATGATTATTGATTTAATCAAGAACGTAGAGGACATGGAGCTGCAAAACAGAAACGCAGAGTAATTTTTAAATGGTGAGAGATTAGGAAGTGTTGATGAGAGAGTTCTGCAGGGTCCTCCTTGGAAGTCAGAACATTTTTGCTTCTTGGCCTTTTGGTTAAATCAAGCGTCAGATCAAGCCCAAGATAGCGTACAATACCTTAACTTGTCCCTTGAATTGGATTCAATTGGATTTGAATTTGGTTTTTGGAGCAAGTAAGGAATGGATTCGGATTTGCCCGGTCCATTCTGAGCAATGATTTTGCCATTTAAAATTTTTTTTAAAATTAAATTAAAAACCCGGGTGTCTGATGCGCTACCATACACCACCACAGTGTCCTTAGATCATAGACTTGCTACTGTGCTGAAGGAGGCCATTCGGCCCATTGAGTCTGCAACAGCAACAATCCCACCCAGGCCCTATCCCTGTAACCCCATGTATTTACCCTGCAAATCCCCTTGACACTAAAGGACAATTTAGCATGGCCAATCAACCTAACACCTTTGGAGTGTGGGAGGAAATCATGCAAACATGGGAAGAACGTGCAAACTCCACAGAGACAGTCACCTGAGGCCAGAATTGAACCCAGGTCCCTGGCGCTGTGAGGCAGCAGTGCTCGCCACAGTGCCACCGTGTCACCCTTGTTCATGAATCACTGAAAGCCAACATACAGTTTCGGGAAGCAATTAAGAAGGATTTGGCCTTTATTGCAAGAGGATTTGAGTATAGGAGTAAGAATTTCCTGCAATCGTATAGAGCCTTGGTGAGACTGCGCCTGCAGCATTGAATACAGTTTTGGTCTACTCACCTAAAGAAGGATATATTTGTGTTATGAACAATGTATAATTTTAAGTTGAATTTATATATGTATATAAATAGTTGTGTGTTAAGAAAGGTTAAATGATTTCAGTTTCGGGAGTATCACAGCTAAAAGTAGCTAGAATTCAGCAGCAAATGAAAAAGCTTGAACTTTTAAAAGAAAAGGAAATGAAACAAATGAAATAGGAAAAGAAAAAATTAAATTAAAAAGAACTTGAATTAGAAAAAGAGACAAAAGAACGAACAAAAGAAATGGAAATTAAAAAGTTCAAATTAGAAAATTAAATAGAAGAAAAATTAAAAGAAATGGAAATGCGAAAGCTTGAGCTTGAGTTTCAAAGAAAGAAAGAAATCAGATCGCATGACTTGGCTGGAGAAAAGCTTAGATTAAAGGAGAGATAGTGGTTCAGTGGATGAGTATGATTCCACTGAGGCTTTTGATTCAACTAAACATCTTTGATTAGTGCCGAAGTTTACAGAGGATGGATTAAAAGGTATTTGAAAAGACAGCTGTGAAGTTGAAGTGGCCAAAGGATGCTTGGACTCATAGTTACAGTGTCTTGACAGGTACAACTATGACTGTGTATACAAGTCTGTCAGCAGAGCAATCTGAAGACTATGAAGCAGTTAAAAGAGGAATGCCAAATGCTTAAGTGCTTGTCCCTGAAGCTTATTGATTAAAGTTTATGACCATAAGGAAAAAGCATAATTTGTTGAATTTGCAGAAGAGAAAGAAATGGCTTGGGGTCAATGGTTTCACTCAATTAAGTTGAAATTGAATTGTATTAACATGAGGGAAATTATGATCCGCTTCAGATCAGCCATGATCTTATTGAATGGCGGGGCAGGCTCGAGGGGCTAGATGGCCTACTCCTGCTCCAACTTCTTATGTTCTTATGATGATGAAAAAATTTCACAACGGCATCCAGTAACCATTATGACTTACTTAGATGAGCATCAAATATCAAAGATCCAAGAAGCCGCAACTTTGAGAATCAACAAGGAAATTGGAAGAATAATGAATCTGCTGATGGAAAAGGTACTGGCTCTAGGGAACACATAGAAGGATGTTAAAATTAGACATACTGTTAATGACTGGAAATTAATTGGGAGAGCTATTGTGAAATATTGCTGGCCTTGTACCGGGATTTGCACATGCGCAGGGAACGCATGCGCATCTCCCAGAGCCGGTCAGACCACGCTGGAAACCGGCGGGAAGGCAGGTAAGTAATTTGAATCTTTCTAAAAAATATTTAGGAGAAACCGACATATGCAAGGAGACAAATGACAAAATGGTAGCCAGAGTAGCAAGTGCAAAGTGAAGGCTCAGAATTTACCAAAGCAGTAAAGATAATTCCTCAAACGAGTCAAGTAAATTCACAAAAACAAATTACGGAAGAGTTTGTTTATGGAGGAGGGGTATTCCCTTATTCTTTTCATTAAGGAAGTAAACCAATAAAGATATTGAGAGACACTGGAGCAAGTCAATCACTGATGCTGGTTGATGATACAATTTGTCTCATAGAGAGGTTAATGAAGAAAAAATATATTAATTTAAAGTATCCACAGATGTTATAAACTGGTTCCATTATATAGAGTTGGATTAAAGAATGATTTAGTAAATTGAGAGGTTACAGTTGGAATGATGCATAAAATTCAGATTTTATCTTGGGAAATGACCTGGCTGTCTCAAAAATATTAGCCTCACAGAGGGTGTTGGAACAACCTGTGGAAGCGAAAGGAACTGAGATAATACAGGAGGAACATCCTGGATTGTTTCCTGACTATGTAGTGACTAGAGCTCAGCACATAAAATTAAACAGGAAGAAGAAGAATCTATGAAAAAGGGAGATGGAGCAGAAATTTGATTAGCTGACACTATTCTCGAAAAGCTGAGTGAAAATGAAGAAGCGAAAGAGAACGAGGCTGACATTTCTAGTCCATATTCTTTAGTAAAAATGGATGAGGCCAATCCCGAGTTGAGAGAGTCTACTCAGCCTACTCAGAGACTGAGTCAGAACCAGCATCTAAGTATTATTATTTAAAAGACAAAGTGCGAATGAGGAAATGAAGATCACTTCACATAGCAGCAGATGAGGAGTGGACAGCAGTTCATTGGTAGTTCCATCTGGGTATCGTAATGACATTTTATGAGTGGCTCATGGAATTCCAATGGCAGATCACTTAGTATTAGAAAATGCCACCTAAAATAATGGAACATTTTTATTGGCCAGGATTGCATAAAGACATGGTTAAGTTCTGTCAGACATGTCAGATATGGGGAAACCCCCAATTATCAATTAAACCTGCACCTTTAGTTCCAATACCTGCTTTTGAAGAACTGTTTAGCAGGGTCTTAATAGATTTTTTAGGACCTGTACCTAAAACCAGAAGTGGGCATCAATATCTTTTAGCAATAATGACTGTTTCACCGAGATTTCCTGAGGCAGTGCCTTGGGGGAAAATTATGGCAAAAACGATTGTGGGTGGAAAAGTTGGCCGCGATTCTTCCATCGTGACCCGCAACTTTTTTGGCGGGTCGGGATGGGAATTGCGCGTCGCTGGCCTTGTACCGGGATTTTTGCACAGGCGCAGGGAACGCGTGCGCATCTCCCAGAGCCAGTCAGACCACGCTGGAAACCGGCGGGAAGGCAGGTAAATAATTTGAATCTTTCTAAAATGTATTTTAAATATGATCAGCAGGTCATTATCGGGAACTTACCAATCCCAATTGAATCTCCCACCCCACCAGGAGTACTAATCTGTAGTTCAGACTAGCTCTCCACATTCAGGGAATTAGTGGGAGACCCCGCAGGAATGATTGGGGGGGCAATTGGGGCAGGTGGCAGGGGGGTGTTGCCCCCTAGGCATGGGCACCCTGGCAGCCTTTGTCCCCTGGCACTGCCCAAGGGGCAAAGTACTCATGCCCATAAGGGCACCTCGGCACTGCCCACCATGTATCGGGCAGTGCCAAGATGGCGGGCCTATAGTGGGTGGGGCCTAGGGGTAATCGGTGGGGGTGGGGGGGTCCCGCTGCCACTCTGCAGACAGGATCCGTCTGGGCTGGAGGGAGGGCAGCAATTGGGGTGGGCTGAGGGGGGGGGGGGGGGGGGGGCTGCCTCCCGGGGGGGTCTGACCCTGGGGGGGAGGTCAGCGGGGGAACGGTCTGCCAGGCTGAGGGGGGTGGGGGAATCGGCACTGCTGGGGGAGGGATGGGATGTGCATCAGGGCACTCTGGAGGGGGGCCGGGGGGATGGCGGGTCAGGGCTGGCCCGGGAATTGCTGTGGGGGCTGCGATCAGGCCGTGTGTGGTGGGGGGAGCTGGAGGGGCAGTACTGCATGGAGTCCCGGGCTAGCCAGCGATCGAGCTGGCCAGCAAACGGGAAGTCTGACAGATCGGAACCACTGTGCACATGCGCAGAGTTCCAGAACTGTCAAACTCGGGTGTGAATAGGCCCCACCCCCCTGGGTTTTTAATTATATTCACGACTGGGATCTCTGTAGTGCACAGAGTGCGGAGATTCAGGTGAGAAGCTGAACTGACAGAACAGTCGGGATTTAGAACAGTTTTCCCGCCAATTCAGCACTTTTGGGAGAATCGCCCCCATTAGTTCAATTTTTCATAAGACATGGATTACCTAAGGATCTACAATCAGATCAAGGCTCAAATTGTATGTCACAGTTATTCAAAGAAATAATGAATAGTTTGAGAATAAAACAATTTAAGTTTTCAGTTTATCATCCACAATCGCAAGGAGCTTTAGAAAGATGGCATCAAACTTTAAAGTCCATGATTAAAGCCTATTGTCAGGCATGTCCGAATATAATTTATACTCCCTATTTAGGCTCACAAGTGAAGTATGGCAAATTTTAAAAGGTGCAGGCCAAAACTGTAATGCCTTTAATGAGGTCCACCTCTTAGAATACAAGATACCAGATTAAGGTAGTAATGGCTTGTCCATTCAGAGAATCCTGCATGTATACATCATATGGAGCGTCAGGGTTACTGCACTCTGGGTTTATACTCTACCCGAGTGTTGCTTACTATGTAAATAAATCTAAACTTGGTGAAGGAACATCAGCCTCAGAGGAGTTATTTCAAAGACGGTCCACAACAGTCAAAGAACCCCATACCCAAACATCAGTCAATATGCTCAGGATGGAATGGAAAACAGAGAAAGAAATCATTGGAGAGTCTGGCTGGGGTTGTTGGGGGTGGGAGGGATGGGTTGGGTGAAGGAGGTATGTTTCAGGATTATCAAAGTTCACAAATCCCTGTTCATTAAAACAAATGTAGTCATTCAAACTAAATTTTGTTTTAAATCTTATTTGTTGACAGCATTGAGATCCAGCCGCCTCTATTGCTTCTTATACTGCATTCCCTATGTTGAAATCGCACAACTTTGATTGCGGATGCAATCCATCCTGTCGAGGAATGGCCAAAAACCAAAGCAAAACCTGCACCTGAAAAAAGTTATAATTTTCAATGATAAATTAATTTTCAAACACTGTCAAATGTGCACCATTCATAAAGTTATGAATTTTCCATACTGCTTCACTGGTGTTTATTATATAATATAATTTTAAACTGCATTCAGATGAAAGGCTGCATTCTCTATTTACATTCTTTGTAGGGGTTTTGCTTTGTATCACTGAAAAACATAAAAAGGAACCGAGGTTTCTAAGTTGAGACGCATTTATTGGAAAGCTAACGTTGTTAAGGGGAGAAATATCGTGACAGAAATCCTTTGAACCCGCTGTCCTTTAGATGTGAAATGGCACCATTAGAAGCAAATCTGCAAGGTAAAGGGATTATTACCTGCATCAGCTCACGAAGACCACATTGTAAGGTGCGTGATATAACTTCCATTATTCATTTGATCTACACTGTGTCATCTGTTGACTAAAATGAAGGAGACAAAGGCAAATGCATTAAGGAAGACTTCTGATTTTTCTAATAATTAAGCTCACATTTATCCTGCTAATCAGCACAACAGATCTAACCACGTTCAGCCTCCACACGAGCAGTGAAATTAAGAATATTAACATGGAGTGTCAATATTTTACAGAAAGCAAAAATAAAATCACGGCATAATCCAATAAATTTGAAGTTCTGAGGTTAAATAAAAACACATATTTGAATAGCCCGCATTATAATTATTTGCTTATTTTGTTAATTAAACACATGGGGTGGAATTTTCCAGCCGTGCAAATCCCACCCAAGGTCAACGGACCTTTGCATGGTCCCTCCCCCCCACGCCCCCGCCGCTACAATTCCCGTGACGACCAGGACAGGAAAATACCGCCCATGGTATAAAAGCCCAAATGGCTAAACTGTGTAACAATCCTGCATAATCCTGTGCAACAAGCCCCTTTCACATGCAGTTATTGTTGAAATAACTAAAAAGCTGCATATGAATGTACAAATTAAGAGTAGGCCACTCAGCCCCTCAAGCTTGCTCCACCATTCATTAAGATCATGGCGGATCTGACTGTAACCTCATCCCCACATTCCTGCCTACCCCCAATAACCTTTCACCGCATTGTTAATCAAGAAGCTAGCTAGCTCTGCCTTAAAGATATTCAAATAATCCACTGCCTTTTGAGGAAGAGAATTCTAGAGAGTCATGACCGTCTGAGAGAAAGAATTTCTCTTCACCTCCACCTTAAATGAACAACCCCTTATTTTTAAACAGTGACCCCTGGTTCTAGATTCTCTGACAAAAGGGAGCATCCTTTCCACATTCACCCAGTCAATATCCCTCAGGATATTAATGTTTTCAATGAAGTCACCTCCAACTCTTCTAAACTCTAGCGGATACAAACCTAACATCTCCAACTTTTCTTCAATCCAGAACCAGGGGTCACAATCTGAAGATTCAAGGTAGACCATTTAGGATGGAGGTGAGGAGACATTTCTTCACCCAAAGAGTGGTGAGCCTGTGGAATTCATTACCACAGGAAGTAGTTGATGTCAAAACATTGAATGTATTCAAGAGGCAGCTGGATATAACACTTGGGCGAATGGGATCAAAGGTTATGGGGAAAAAGCAGGATTAGGCTATTGAGTTGGATGATCAGCCATGATCGTAATGAATGGCGGAGCAGCTCAAAGGGCCAAATGACCTCCTCCTGCTCCTATCTTCTATGTTTCTATGTTTCATAAGGCACTCAAATTTGTTTTCTACGAAGGTGACGAAAATGTTGATGAGCTATTGTGGGAACCCACTGTTAGAAATCAGGCGGCACCCAGGTCAGTTATCGAATGGTTAGATGCGAAAAAGCTCCCCCATTGCATTGCTCTGTCTCAGACAAATGATCCTTCTTGTGCCAAGATAATGTTCCCATTCCAGTCACACTCTGGTAGCCAAGGCAAAAGAATTGTCACATAATATGTACTGACTTTGATATTTCTAATTAATCAACAAAAAAATTATTTATCAAGTAGAAATGCATAAAATGAATAAACCCAACCATAATCATTAAGCTAAGCTTGCATGTATCTCGATTTGATGCTGGCAATGTAGGCAAATACCTTTGTTGCAAGTGATGATGATTGTCTGGGTGCATGTCCATACAGAGTTAAAGGAAGAGAAGAACATATTTCTGTTTTACTTAAATGTGGATGAAAAACAGATTGTAAGACACTTCATCCTGACAGCAGAAAACAATGCCGGGAATGAAGTCCCTTCATGCATCGTTAACCCAGGTGTTTGAGACATTACCTGCTGATTGCAACAAAGTGCTGATGGCTCCACATTGCTCAGGAAAATGCAGTTCTGCACACGGATGCACTTATCTTGCCTAAATTTTAATGTTATTGATCTATATTATTACTGAAAATATGTATTTTTAATTTTATAGATCCCATGATGTGAAATTTCTTCATACCAAGGGATCCCCTCAAGAACTACTCCACAGCCAGGTGTCAGGGGTAACAGATCTTTATTGCAGTCTGACTCGCTCCACACTCCAAACACCAACTGCCGTCTTAGGGTGGTTCCCGGGCAGATCACACCACACCGGGTCACATGACCCATTCCCTTAAAGGGGCTATGCCCCAACATGCATAACACATGAGATACAATTGCTTCATATTGGCTAAAATTTGCACTGATACAGAGCTCGGCACAAAGAACAAAGAAAAGTACAGCACAGGAACAGGCTCTTTGGCCCTCCAAGCCTGTGCCAATCATGATGCCTGCCTAAACTAAAACCGTATGAACTTACAGAATCCGTATCCTTCCATTCCCATCCTATTAATGTATTCGTCTAGTTGCCCCTTAAATGCCGCTATTGTATCTGCTCCCACCACCTCCCCAGGTAGCACGTTCCAGACATTTACCACCCCCCTCTAAACTTTTCCCCATGCACCTTAAACCTATGTCCCCTAGTACTTGACTTTTCTACCCTAGGAAAGAGCATCTGACTATCCATTCTGTCCATGCCATTCATACTCTTGTAGGTCTATCAGGTCACCTCTCAACTTCCGTCGTTCCAGTGAGAACAAACTGAGTTTATCCAACCTCTCCTCATAGCTAATACCCTCCAGGCCAGGCAACATCCTAGTAAACCTCTTCTGTACCTCTACAAAGCATCCACATCCTTCTGGTAGTGTGGCGACCAGAATTGTACACAATATTCTAAATGAGGCCTAACTAAGGTTCTGTACAGCTGCAGCATGACCTGCCAATTTTGATACTCAATGCCCCGACCGATGAAGGCAAGCATGCTGTATGCCTTCTTGACTACCTTATCCACCTGTGTTGCCATTTTCAGTGATTGGTGGACACGTACGCCCAGATCTCTCTGCCTATCAATACTCCTAAGGGTTCTACCATTTACTGTATAATTCCTATGTGCATTGGATCTTCCAAAATGCATTACCTCACACTTGTCCGGATTAACCTCCATTTGCCATTTCTCCGCCCAAGTCTCCAACTGGCCTATATCTTGCTGTATTCTCTGACAATCTTCACTATCCGCAACTCTACCAATTTTTGTGTCATCTGCGAACTTACTAATCAGACCAGCTACATTTTCTTCCAAATCATTTATATATACTACGAACAACAAAGGTCCCAGAACTGATCCCTGTGGAACACTGCTAGTCATGATGTGGAGATGCCGACGTTGGACTGGGGTAAGCACAGTAAGATGTCTCACAGCGCCAGGTTAAAGTCCAACAGGTTTATTTGGTAGCAAAATTTGCTACCAAATGAACCTGTTGGACTTTAACCTGGGGTTGTGAGACTTCTCACAACACTGCTAGTCACAGCCTTCCATTCAGAAAAGCACCCCTTTACTGCTACCCTCTGTCTTCAATGGCCAAGCCAGTTCTGTATCCATCTTTCCAGCTCTCTACTGATCCAGTGTGACTTCACCTTTTGTACCAGTCTACCATGAGGTCAAGGCTTTACTGAAGTGCATGTATACAATATCCACTGCCTTTCCCTCATCTATCATCTTCGTCACTTCCTCGAAAAACCCGATCAAGTTAGTGAGGCACGATTTCCCCTTCACAAAACCATGCTAGCTATCACTAATAAGTCCATTTGTTTCCAAATGTGAGTAAATCCTGTCCCTAAGAATCTTTTCCAATAATTTCCCTACCATTGACGTAAAGCTCACTGGCCTATAATCTCCTGGATTATGCCTGCGGCCCTTCTTAAACAAAGGAACAACATTGGCTATTCTCCAGTCCAATGGAACTTCACCTGCGCCAATGAGGATACAAAGATTTCTGTCAGGGCCCCAGCAATTTCCGCCCTCGCCTCCCTCAGTATTCTGGGGTAGATCCCATCAGGCCCTGGGGACTTTTCTACTTTAATGTTTTTTAAGACACCCAATATCTCCTCCTTTTTGATATCACCATGATCCAGAATATCTACAAACCCTACCCGATGCCCCTCATCCATCATGTTCCTCTCTTTGGTGAATACTGAGGCAAAGTATTCATTTAGTATCTCACCCATTTCCTCTGGTTCCATGCATAGATTCCCTTCACTATCCTTGAGTGGACCAACCCTTTCCTTGGCTACCCTCTGTAACAGTTTGCACAGTTTGCATTGGTAATGAATAAACTGCTCAAATATCAGGCAGAATCTACTGAGTGCCCAACTGGAGGCCTGTGACCAGCAGTGTGCCTCAGGGATCAGTGCAGGGCCCACTGTTATTTGTCATCTATATTAATGATTTGGATGAGAATATAGGGGGCATGGCTAGTATGTTTGCAGATGACACCAAGATTGGTGGCATAGTGGACAGTGAAGAAAGTTATCTCCAATTGCAATGGGATCTTGATCAATTTGGGGCGGCACGGTAGCACAGTGGTTAGCACTGCTGCTTCACAGCTCCAGGGACTTGGGTTCGAATCCCAGCTCGGGTCGCTGTCTGTGTGGAGTTTGCACATTCTCCCCGTGTCTGCGTGGGTTTCCTCCAGATGCACCCGCTTCCTCCCACAGTCCAAAGATGTGCAGGCTAGGTTGATTGGCCATTCTAAATTGCCCCTTAGTGTCCCAGGATGCATAGGTTAGAGGGGTTAGTGGGTAAAAATGTAGGGATATGTGGATAGGGCCTGGGTGGGATTGTGGTTGGTGCAGACTCGATGGGCCGAATGGCCTCTTTCTGCACTGTAGGATTCTATGATTCTATGAATTGGGCCAGTGGGCTGACGAATGGCAGATGGAGTTTAATTTAGACAAATGCGAGGTGATGCATTTTGGTAGATTGAACCAGGGCAGGACTTACTCAGTTAATGGTAGGGCATTGGGGAGAGTTACAGAACAAAGAGATCTAGGGGTACATGTTCATAGCTCCTTGAAAGTGGAGTCACAGGTGAACAGGGTGGTGAAGAAGGCATTTGGCATGCTTGGTTTCATCGGTCAGAACATTGACCGACGAAACCAAGCATGCCAAATGTCTTCTTCAGTTCAGAGAATGTTCAATGAAATCTCTTCTTCTGCCGTATGGAGTCTCTGTCACCTCTCTGATTCAGTAGTGGACAGTGATTTAGAAAGTGTCAGATCTAAAACTTTTACAGCCTGGAAGGGTTCAGGCAGAAGGAAATGTGTGATCCTGGTCACCTTCATAGATACTGACAGGTAACATGCCCTTGCTGCAGGTCTGCCTGTAACAAGTCTCAGTAAGCACGTCCTTTGTAAAATAGAGACATTCTGCATGCTGATCCTTGCTTAGGTTCAGGTAAGAGATATCTCCCCAAAAACTCCCTGTTCAATCTCCCTGGTAACTACAGCATCAAGAGTTGGGACGTCTTGTTGAAGTTGTACAAGACATTGGTAAGGCCACACTTGGAATACTGTGTGCAATTCTGGTCACCCTATTATAGAAACGTTATTATTAAACTGGAAAGAGTGCAGAAAAGATTTACTAGGATGCTACCGGGACTTGATGGATTGAGTTATAAGGAGAGGCTGAATAGACTGGGACTTTTTTCTCTGGAGCGTAGGAGGCTGAGGGGTGACCTTATCGAGGTCTATAAAATAATGAGGGGCACAGATCAGCGAGATAGTCAATATATTTTCCCAAAGGTAGGGGAGTCTAAAACTAGAGGACATAGGTTTAAGGTGAGAGGGGCAAGATACAAAAGTGTCCAGAGGGGCAATTTTTTCACACAGAGGACAGTGAGTGTCTGGAACAAGCTGCCAGAGGTAGTAGTAGAGGCGGGTACAATTTTATCTTTTAAAAAGCATTTAGATAGTTACATGGGTACGATGGGTATGGAGGGATATGGGCCAAATGCGGACAATTGGGATTAGCTTAGGGGTTTTAAAAACAAAGGGCGGCATGGACAAGTTGGGCCGAAGGGCCTGTTTCCATGCTGTAAACCTCTATGACTCTATGACTCTATATGAGAATGTCCTGCCCTGCTCTGCTTTCTTTCCAATTAAATTTTAATCCAAACACTTCCTCACTCCACGGCAGCTGTGCTGCAGTCTTTGGCATCCAGGCTACATAATTCAGTTCTGTAGCACTCATTTTGCTATCAAAATGATGTCCGCACATCCCACACTATGTGCCAGTTTGGTGAGAATATTAGTATAGACATTACAGTGTGCACTGGAAGTCTGCAGATAGACAGGGCATAATGTAAGTTAATATTTAACACTGATTTGTCACCAGCTTTGCAATTTGTGACTTCTCCACTCCAGCTAAAGCCCTGTCTTAAACACACGTAACTGAACATATATATCAGCAGCAATGACCACCAATCAATGCTTTTTAAAGGAAGCATTTTCAACCTGCAGGTTAGTAGCTGATAAATTATCAGCTTTGTCTGAGTTTGTGATAACACTGAGTTTGTTTAATTGCTATCTCACGTTAATGACGTTGCTAGGGAGTAGTGTTGTCCGTGGTGAAGGCCTTGATTCTGCCATCAATAGTCCTGGTCAATACACTCGCTCCCAGTATTGATGCTGTAGTTACCAGCCTCAGTATATAATGTGAAAGGGAGATTGAACAGGGAGTTTTTGGGGAGATATCTCTTACCTGAACCTAAGCTAGGATCAGCATGCAGAATGTCTCTATTTTACAAAGGAGGTGCTGACTGAGACTTGTTACAGGCAGACCTGCAGCAAGGGCGTGCTATCGGCCATCTATGAAGGTGACCAGGATCACACATTTCCTTCTGTCTGAACCCTTCCAGGCTGCAAAAGTTTTAGATCTGACACTTTCTAAATCACTGTCCACTACTGAATCAGGGAGGTGACAGAGGCTCCATACGGCAGAAGAAGAGATTTCATTGAACATTCTCTGAACTGAGAGCAGCAGGTAGAGTGTGCACGTGGCTTACTGCGTTAGTGGGTTTCCCCATGTTGCAGAGTGCTAGCAGCTGCACACACATGATTTTGTGGACACTGCATCGCAATCCAAAAAGATCTTGTGAACTGAGCGAGTTCCTCTACCTCAATGTGCAGTTGGTGTATGAACATGCTCAGCGCAGGCGAAAGTCTGCTATCCTGGTAACAGTCATAATGCCTTTACCCTGCACCAGTCCACTGTTTCCTCGGTATTTGAACCACAACATTGAACTATACGTAGTTCTGGGCGTCCAGGGTTATCAACTGACCACCTGGCTGATGGCTCCAAACCTGGGCAAGCATAATGAGAGCCATGCTGTGACGCTAAACATCCGAGCAATGGTTCCGCTGCCTGGAACCCTCTGAAGGTACCCTTAATATTCATTGGAAGGTGTGTGGTACAACCTCAAATCATTAGGGCAAAGTCCTTGCCACCAAGGATACAAGCAACTGATGAGCAAGAGAAACAGAGCAGGGTGCAGGCTACCTGAAACTGTCTCAACACTAACAAACACAACACCAATTCCCTATTGCACAACAGTCACACACCCTCCCTCTGTCATTGATCATCATTATGTTCTCTTGGCCACAATCTTACAGTAACCACAGAACGCCACAAACCAACTTTAATACACAAACCATCCAATATTCTACATAAAAGTCAACTAATCACCCTTGTGTACTCTCTGAGTGCCTGTCTTCCACGTACCCGAGCCTTTGCTCCTTCCACAGTGATACCCCAGTAGCTGCAGCATGGGTAGTGGAAGATGCTGAATTTCACTGGGTGAGACTACAGATGATTTTGCAGGGTGCCCCCGAACAGTTCTGGCCCAAGATTGCCGAGACTCAACATCCGCAGCTGAAGTTGGGACTGCCTGGCTGGCAAAACAACAGCAAGATTGAGGAGGAGGACAGGTGCTGTCATCCTGAAAGGGAAGAGCAGGTTCATGCTGCCTGGAGCAGCGCCTAAGCAATCCAAGTCTTCTGATGGAGGATGAATTGCTGGGCTGCACTGCGAGCCTCTTTGAGCACTGGTATCTACGTAACAGCACATCGAGCCTGCATTGGCATGAGCTGAGATTACATGTCTTCTGACTAAGCTTCCACTGCAGCACTCAGGAGTTGATGAGACATCAGCCTTCAGATTTATCATCACAAGTAAAAGCAAAATACTGTGGATGCTGAATATTTCAGATTTTGCTTCATGGTTGGGTCAACAATATTCTCATGGAGTTGGCCACAGCTTCCATGCTGGAAAGGATGGGCTTCAAGCTCTGTGCAAAACCCTGTGCCAAGTTGTTAATGAACAAGGTAGCACAGTGGTTAGCACTGCTGCCTCACGGCACCAGGGACCCAGGTTCAATTCCGGCCTCACTGTCTGTGTGGAGTTTGCACGTCCTCCCTGTGTCTGCGTGGGTTTCCTCCGTGTGCTCCGGTTTCCTCCCACAGTCCAAAGATGTGCAGGTTAGGTTGATTAGCCATGCTAAATTGACCCTAGTGTCAGGGGATTAGCAGGGTAAATATGTGGGGTTACAGGAATAGAGCCTGGGTGGGACTGTGGTCGGTGCAGACCTGATGGGCCGAATGGCCTCCTTCTGCACTGTATGCAGCTGTCCAGCTGTGATGCAAGCCCCGTTGCCTGTGATGCCCTTGGTGGACGTCCCCTGGGTAGCTGGGAGCTGGAGGGCCCCAGCTGACTTGCGGATGGCACTGTTTCGGTACCACCCTGTTCATCTCACTGGTTCTGAGATGCCCCGGTGTGAGGAAGGGAGGAATCGGAAGGTCTCGAGACATCCGGGATCTCCTGGGTGGAAGACCCCGGCATGGACTCAAGCCCTTCCTCCTCCCTGGGGGTGCCCAGAGGCCCCAAGGACACTCCATGGAATGCCAGCGTAGCTTGACTGATCTCCAGAAGCTCCGGCGCCACCTGGCTCTGCCAGTCCTGGAGGCCTAGATGCGTCAGCCCCATGATGTATGATCCCTCAGCCCTGGCCCTCTGAAACTGGGCCAAGCTCTGGAGCCCCTCCTCTACAGCATTCTGTGAGCGAGCCAGGCTCTGGAGCCTCTTAGCAGTAGCCCTCTGAGCCTGGGCTAAGTTGTCGAGGATCACGGCCACGGCCTGTGTCTCCAGAATGCCAGCGAGAGACCCAGCCATGGCCAGCAGTGTCTCTCACATGCCCCCGATACCCATGGCCATCGTACAGTGTGCCTCCTGGATGCTGGAAACACACTCACCTGTGGGCCATTGTGTCTCCAGGATGGCCTGGACCCTGTCACCCATGAGGACAGACCCCTGAGCCAGACTTTCCACTGCGGTTGCCACCCTTGCTGTGTTGGCCTGGGTCTCACGGTGTCGGCACCACCTCCTGCAACAGCGCTCTGTTTGACTCCCCTAAACAGCCTTGCAGTCGCAGCATGGCTGCTGACAGCCTTCCAACAACTCCCGGGTTTCCTGCTGCATCTCCACCAGCCTTGGGAGGAACAAACCCCGAGGCCCAGTAGCTGGCTTGGGGACAATTGAATCCTGGCCTCTGGCAGACCTCGGTGTGCCTGAGCCCTTAGATGTGCCCGCCTCCACCTGATGTGCTTCAGTGTCTGTGATGTGCTCACCAGTTCGTGACCCAGAAGCCTCAACAATAAAGGTACCCACCATGGTGATCGTCTCTGTGTTGGTGGGTTGTGTGGTACATGCCGGTGCCACTTTATTGGTGCTGCCCTCGGAGGATTCCTCAGTGCCTCCCTCCGAGCAGTCATCCAGAGGGTCATGGGCAGTTTGCTCCAGAGCAGTGGGGGCGGTGGCAACACCCAAAGGGCCGGGTTCCTCTGAGTCCAGAGCCGTAAAAAAGAACACACATTAGGGGGAGGGAGGCAAAACATTCCATGCAGCATCGCACTTACTTTGAGGAGGATCTAGGTTGAGGGTGCACTTCTGCTCACTTGCATGCTGGACGCCGACCTGGCTGTCGGTGACCAATCGGGAAGGCCCATCACCCCCTGCCAGCTCCATGGCACGCTCCTCAATGCTGGTCAACAGCCGCAGGTCAGGCACACCACCCCCAGTCTGTGTCGTCTCCCGTGCGTTGTGGATTTTCTTTTCCTGTGGGAACGTAAGGTGGACAGCAAGCATTATGATATTGCAGTGCATGGTGCGCAATGCGTGCCTGTGTCTCGGGCGTTGTGCTGACAGTTTTGGGGAAAGCGGTCACCACTGAAGGGTGCTCGTTGAGGGGTGAGGGGAAAGGGTTAGATTCTGTTCCTGGGAGAAGGGTCACTTGTTGCATGCCCTTCAGGTATCTAAGCAGGGTTGGAGATCCGTGCCAAGCATGTGCGGGGTTCCAAGCTCACCCACCCTTTCTGCTCGAAGAAGGTCGTACATTTCTTTGCGGCACTGCCGGCCAGAGCGCGGTTTCAGGCTCCTGGCATTCACCATTTCTGCCACCTCCTCCCACAATGCCGTGGCAGATGCACCCCTTGGGTTAGGGCCCTGGCCGCGGAAGATCTGCTCACGCCTCTCCTCCATGGCATCTAGCAGGTGCTCCTGGTTGTCCTCTGAAAATCTGAGTGCTGGTTTGCGCGCAGACATCTTTGTGGTGTAACTGGCTGTGTGTCCATTCCTGCAGCTTATATACAGCTCTGGCTCATCATTATTAGGGGAGTGCAGGCGCAGTGAGTGCGGCCAGTCAAGGGCCCGTTGGCAACAAATATTTGTGAGAGATTTTGAAGGCTGCATTCAGTTGAGTGTCATGCATCCGTCAGGGTGCTGATTGGCTGCCATTCAATAGGCTGCTGTGTCCAGGGGGGGTGCAATACTCAAGGCTCCCATTCAAGAGAGGGAATGATCACAAGCTGGGATTGTGCATATCACAGCGATGTCTGTGGGGGTTGAGGGGACCAGCGATAAGGCCAGCGATGTCTGCAGGGGGGTTGAGGGGACCAGTGATGAGGCCAGCGATGTGTGTGGGGGGTTGTGGGTCTCAGTGATCAGACCAGTGATGTGTGTGGGGGGGTTGTGGGGGCCAGCGATGAGGCCAGTGATGTGTGTGGGGGGTTGTGGGTCTCAGTGATCAGACCAGTGATGTGTGTGGGGGGGTTGTGGGGGCCAGCGATGAGGCCAGTGATGTGTGTGGGGGGGGTTGTGGGTCTCAGTGATCAGGCCAGTGATGTGTGTGGGGGGGGTTGTGGGGGCCAGCGATGAGGCCAGTGATGTGTGTGGGGGGGGTTGTGGGGGCCAGCGATGAGGCCAGTGATGTGTGTGGGGGGTTGTGGGTCTCAGTGATCAGGCCAGTGATGTGTGTGGGGGGTTGTGGGTCTCAGTGATCAGGCCAGTGATGTGTGTGGGGGGTTGTGGGTCTCAGTGATCAGGCCAGTGATGTGTGTGGGGGGTTGTGGGTCTCAGTGATCAGGCCAGTGATGTGTGTGGGGGGGGTTGTGGGGGCCAGCGATGAGGCCAGTGATGTGTGTGGGGGGGGTTGTGGGGGCCAGCGATGAGGTCAGTGATGTGTGTGGGGGGTTGTGGGTCTCAGTGATCAGGCCAGTGATGTGTGTGGGGGGTTGTGGGTCTCAGTGATCAGGCCAGTGATGTGTGTGGGGGGGTTGTGGGTCTCAGCGATGAGGCCAGTGATGTGTGTGGGGGGGTTGTGGGGGCCAGCGATGAGGCCAGTGATGTGTGTGGGGGGGGTTGTGGGGGCCAGCGATGAGGCCAGTGATGTGTGTGGGGATTGGATGGCAATGATCTGGATGCTGGGAGGTCTTTTCAGAAATCTCCCAGCAAGGTGCACATGCACGGGTATCGGCTCATCCTGCCGATTTCAGGCTCTTTGGCACGAATAGGCCCCGCCCCCCGGGTTTTTAATAATATTCACAATTGTGACGTCTGCATTGCACAGAGTGGGGAGATTCAGGTCTGAAACTGCACTGATAAAACAGTCATGATCTAGACCAGTTTTCTCACCATTTCAGCACTTTTGGGAGAATCACGCCCAACATTTCCAATCATTACAAGCAGTGCAAAAAACAGTCATATTTACAATTTCCTTAACTTCAGTATTTTACAGTGCTCAGTTCCAAGACATTACATACATTACATTGAGTTCTTCAACAAACTATATACATTCATCACATTTCACTGTGTGCTGTTTTTACAGATTAGCATACAGTTACGCAATCCAAGGGTTTTTTACAGTTACTGACCCCTCAGTCTGCCTTGGTTGAAAGGCTTTAAACGGTGGTCTTTCCCCATTGTGCCTTTGCGGTAGCTGCCTCAGCACGTAGTCCTGGACCTTGGAATGTACCACTCTGCAACACTCGGTCGAGGACAAATCTTTGCACTGGAAGATCAGCAAGTTTCGGGTGGACCAAAGAGCATCCTTCACTGAGTTGATGACCCTCCAGCAGCAGTTGATATTTGTCTCGAAGTGCGTCCCTGGAACCAGCCCGAAGAGCACAGAGTCCTGCATCATGGAGCTGCTCGGGATGAACATTGACAAATACCACTGCATCTCACTCCAGACCACCTTTGCAAAGGCACATTCCACAAGGAGGTGTGTGACCGTCTCGTCGCAGCTGCTTCGAGGGCAGCGTGCGGTGGTGTTGAGACCTCGGGCGTGCATGAAGGATCTGACGGGAAGTGCCCTCTCACCACCAGCCAAGCCAGGTCTTGGCGCTTGTTTGAAAGTTCTAGTGATGAGGCATTCTGCCAGGTGACACTCACAGTCTACTCAGGGAACTAACCGACAGGATCCACCATCTCCTTTTCCCTCAGGGCCTCAAGGACATTACGCGCTGACCACCGCTTGATCACCATGTGGTCAAAGCTGTGTTTCTGGAAAAACAAGATGCTGTTGAGATCCATTGACCAATAAGTCCTTTGAACTTTCCTTCTCTTACTTCGAGCTTCACACTAAGTTCTGCAGAACTCCCACCCACCTGACGAAGGAACAGCCTGTTCCGAAAGCTAGTGGCTTCTGCTACCAAATAAACCTGCTGGACTTTAACCTGGTGTTGTTAGCCCTTGTTGCACAGATCTACAAGTACAATATGAGTTGTATTGTAAAATCCCCGAAAAAAAACTGCCACTCAGAAATGCTAAACAAAAGTGTAATTTTAAAATGTTGCAAGCCTGCTCCTTTAGATTGCATCAGGTGATTGATGGCTACTGAAAAATTGGAAGCCCCACAATCTCACAGCTCCTGTTGTAAAGATGGAGTTATTTCGGAATTATGTAATTAGATGGTTGGTGTTTTAGCATTTTCTGAGCCACAGCAGAGCTGTGGGAATAGATCAGAATAGATTACTCCACGTCTGAAAGAGCAGAACAATTTGTACTCTTGCTTTGTCCTTGAGTCGCAAGATATGTTCTTTATGGCAGTGACAAAGAACATAAATTTAGATTTCCATTCCCATTCAAAGCATTGACGTAATGTCCAATTGAATGGGGGGTATGACATAAACAATGTGTGAATGACTAGATGTTTCAAAGTTCTAATGTTCAGCACATAAAATTCACTGGAGCAGACTATGTCTTTCTTACATTAAATCTAAATTTGGCTTTGGTTAAAAGGAAGTCAGAAACCTGTTTTCTTGAAATATTCCTTACAAGATTCAATATCATCATAGAAATCATAGAAACCCTACAGTACAGAAAGAGGCCATTCGGCCCATCGAGTCTGCACCGACCACAATCCCACCCAGGCCCCGCTAATCCCTCTAATCTACGCATCCCAGGACACTAAGGGGCAATTTTTAGCATAGCCAATCAGCCTAACCCGCACATCTTTGGACTGTGGGAGGAAACCGGAGCACCCGGAGGAAACCCACGCACACGAGGAGAATGTGCAAACTCCACACAGACAGTGACCCAAGCCGGGAATCAAACCCAGGTCCCTGGAGCTGAGAAGCAGCAGTGCTAACCACTGTGCTACCGTGCCGCCCTATCAATATCTGTTAGTATTTTGAGTGTAACTTGTGAAAGACTAAGACATCATGTTACATATATTTTTTAAATATATAGAGATGTGCTCATTGCTATCATTAAAAATTTAATACTGGAAAAACTCTTGAAATCCATGTCTGTCAGTGACTTCAAAAAAGAAAGGCAATCTGGCAGCATCAGGGACACTCGCATATTATAAGAACATAAGAACATAGAAACCCTACAGTGCAGAAGGAGGCCATTCGGCCCATCGAGTCTGCACCGACCACATTCCCACCCAGGCCCTACCCCCACGTATTTACCCGCTAATCCCTCTAACTATGCATCTCAGGGACAATTTTTAACCTGGCCAATCAACCTAACCCGCACATCTTTGGACTGTGGGAGGAAACCGGAGCACCCGGAGGAAACCCACGCAGACACGAGGAGAATGTGCAAACTCCACACAGACAGTGACCCGAGCCGGGAATCGAACCCAGGACCCTGGAGCTGTGAAGCAGCAATGCTAACCACTGTGCTACCGTACCGTGAAATAGGAGCAGGAGTAGGCCATCTAGCCCCTCGAGCCTGCCCCGCCATTCAATAAGATCATGGCTGATCTGATAATGGTTTAGTTCCACTTACCCACTGCTCACCATAACCCTTAATTCCCTTATTGATCAGAAATCTATCTACCTGTGACTTAAACATATTTAACGAGGTAGCCTCCACTGCTTCAATGGGCAGAGAATTCCAGAGATTCACTACCCTCTGAGAGAAGAAGTTCCTCCTCAACTCTGTTCTAAACTGACTCCCCCTTATTTTGAGGTTGTGTCCTCTAGTTCTTGTTTCCTTTCTAAGTGGAAAGAATCTCTCTGCCTCTACCCTGTCTAGCCCCTTCATTATCTTATATGTCTCTATAAGATCTCCCCTCAGCCTACTAAACTCCAACGAGTACAGGCCCAATCTACTCAATCTCTCCTCATAAGCTAACCCCCTCATCTCCGGTATCAACCTGGTGAACCTTCTCTGTACTCCCTCCAAGGCCAATATATCCTTTCGCAAATAAGAGGACCAAAATTGCACACAGTACTCTAGTTGCGGCCTCACCAGTACCTTGTACAATTGCAGCAAGACCTCCCTGCTTTTATACTCCATCCCCTTCACGATAAAGGCCAACATTCCATTTGCCTTCTTGATCACCTGCTGCACCTGCAAACTGAGTTTTTGCGATTCATGCACAAGGACCCTCAGGTCCCTCTGCACAGTAGCATGTTGTAATTTTTCACCATTTAAATAATAGTCCATTTTACTATTATTCCCTCCAAAGTGGGTAACCTCACACTTGTCAACATTATACTCCATCTACCAGATCCTCGCCACTCACTTAGCCTATCCAAATCTCTCTGCAGACATTCCGCATCCTCCACGCAATTCGCTTTCCCACTGATCTTTGTGACATCCGCAAACTTTGTTACCCTACACTCGGTCCCCTCCTCCAGATCATCTATGTATATGGTAAACAGTTGAGGCCCCAGCACCGATCCCTGCGGCACGCCACTAGTCACCAACTGCCAACCAGAAAAGCACCCATTTATTCCAACTCTCTGCTTCCCGTTAGATAGCCAATCCTCAATCCACGCTAACACTTTACCCCCAACTCCGTGTACCTTAATCTTCTGCAGCAACCTTTTGTGAGGCACCTTATCGAACGCCTTCTGGAAATCTAAAAACACCACATCCACCGGTTCCCCTCTGTCAACTGCATTCGTTACATCTTCATAAAAATCCAGTAAATTCGTCAAACACGACTTTCCCTTCATGAATCCATGCTGCGTCTGCTTGATCAAACCATTTTTTTCCAGGTGTCCTGCTATTTCTTCTTTAATGATGGATTCCAGCAATTTCCCAACTATGGACGTTAAGCTAACCGGCCTGTAGTTACCCGCCTTTTGTCTACCTCCTTTTTTAAACAGTGGCATCACATTAGCTGTTTTCCAATCAGCTGGTACTTCCCCAGAGTCCAGCGAATTTTGATAAATTACAATCAACGCATCTGCTATTACTTCTGCCATTTCTTTCAGTAACCTGGGATGCATTCCATCCGGGCCAAGGGACTTGTCTACCTTTAGTCCCATTAGCCTACCAAGCACTACCTCTTTAGTAATAGTAATCGTTTTAAGGACCTCACCCCCTACAGTCCCACGACCATCAATTTTCGGTAAGCTATTTGTGTCCTCTACCGTGAAGACTGACACAAAAAACTTGTTTAAGGCCTCGTCCATTTCCTCGTTTCCCATTATTAAATCCCCCTTCTCGTCTTCTAAGTGTCCAACATTTACTTTAGCTACTCTTTTCCTTTTTATATATTTGTAAGAGGGAGGTCGTGCCTTACAAATTTGGTGGAGCTTTTTGAGGAAGTGACAAAAACGGTTGACGAAAGAAGGGCCGTGGATGTCGTCTATATGGATTTCAGTAAGGCATTTGACAACGTCCCACATGGCAGGTTGGTTAAGAAGGTTAGGGCTCATGGGATAAAAGGAGAAGTGGCGAGATGGGTGGAGAACTGGCTTGGCCATAGGAGACAGAGGGTAGCGGTCGAAGGGTCTTTTTCCGGCTGGAGGTATGTGACCAGTGGTGTTCCGCAGGGCTCTGTACTGGGACCTCTGCTATTTGTGATATATATAAATGATTTGGAAGAAGGCGTAACTGGTGTTATCAGCAAGTTTGCGGATGACACGAAGATGGCTGGACTTGCGGATAGCGATGAGCATTGTCGGGCAATACAGCAGGATATAGATAGGCTGGAAAATTGGGCGGAGAGGTGGCAGATGGAATTTAATCCGGATAAATGTGAAGTGATGCATTTTGGAAGAAATAATGTAGGGAGGAGTTACACAATAAATGACAGAATCACAGAGGGACCTAGGTGTGCAAGTCCACAAATCCTTGAAGGTGGCAACACAGGTGGAGAAGGTGGTGAAGGCGGCATATGGTATGCTTGCCTTTATAGGACGGGGTATAGAGTATAAAAGCTGGAGTCTGATGATGCAGCTGTATAGAACGCTGGTTAGGCCACATTTGGAGTACTGCATCCAGTTCTGGTCGCCGCACTACCAGAAGGACGTGGAGGCGTTAGAGAGAGTGCAGAGAAGGTTTACCAGGATGTTGCCTGGTATGGAGGGTCTTAGCTACGAGGAGAGATTGGGTAAACTGGGGTTGTTCTCCCTGGAAAGACGGAGAATGAGGGGAGATCTAATAGAGGTGTACAAGATTATGAAGGGGATCTATAGGGTGAACGGTGGGAAGCTTTTTCCCAGATCAGAAGTGACGATCACAAGGGGTCGCGGGCTCAAGGTGAGAGGGGCGAAGTATAACTCAGATATTAGAGGGATGTTTTTTACACAGAGGGTGGTGGGGGCCTGGAATGCGCTGCCAAGTAGGGTGGTGGAGGCAGGCACGCTGACATCGTTTAAGACTTACCTGGATAGTCACATGAGCAGCCTGGGAATGGAGGGATACAAACGATTGGTCTAGTTGGACCAAGGAGCGGCACAGGCTTGGAGGGCCGAAGGGCCTGTTTCCTGTGCTGTACTGTTCTTTGTTCTCTTTGTTCTTTGTAAAATCTTTTACTATCAGTTTTTATATTTTGTGCTAGTTTAGTTTCATAATCTATCTTTCCTTTCTTTGTCGCTTTCTTAGTAGTTCTTTGTTGTTTTTTAAAGCTTTCCCAATCTTCTAATTCCCCACTAGTTTTGGCCACTCTGTACGCATCGGTTTTAACTTTAATACTCTCCTTTATTTCCTTAGTCATCCATGGCTGGTTATCCCTTTACTTACATTCCTTCTTTATCACAGGAATATATTTTTGCTGAGTACTGAGAAAAATCTCCTTAAAAATCCGCCACTGTTGCTCAGCTGTCCTACCAACTAGTCTGCGCTCCCAGTCTACATTAGCCAATTCTGCCCTCATCCTATTGTACTCCCCTCTGTTCAAGCAGAGGACACTGGTTTGAGACCCTACTTTCTCACCCTCCATTTGTATTAGAAATTCAACCATATTGTGATCACTCATTCCAAGAGGATCCCTCATAAGAAGATCATTAATTTTACCTGTCTCATTACACAGGACCAGATCCAAGATAACTCACTCCCTCGTAGGTTCTGTAACATACTGTTTGAGGAAACTATCCCAACAGCATTTGTCGTGGTTCCCCAGGACGACAATTCGTTCAAATCGGTTTAAAACAGAGAGTCTGAGCAGCGATCTTCCAAGCAATAGACTTTATTTCTCAGCACAAGCGATAAAGTCGGGATGTCCGGAACAATCCAAAGAGCCCTTGGGCTTACAGTCTTTTATGTACATTTCAGCCTCATATCTCAAGATCCTTATCTCACTTTTACAGCCTGTCCTTGGTTGTTATCTTACTTTACAGCCCGACCTTTCTTTGGCCACCATTGTTTTTAGTTGACCCTTTATCTGTTTTATTTGCAATTGGTCGCTCCCTGTTATATCTCTTTGTTTCTTAAACCATGGTGGTTATGACTCTTGCTTTTATCTGAACTTTTCTGTTTGTACAATAATCGTGGTTTTGCAGGCTAAGGCCGAATGTGTTTAGAAGAAAAGACATCCTCTCTGCTGATTTATGGTCCAATAATGTGTTTAGAAGAAAAGACATCCTCTCTGCTGATTTATGGTCCAATATTAAGTTGAACCACCGAGCAGTCTTCATTGTTTTCCCAGGTGGCTATTGTTTGCTTTCCTTAATTAGTGATTGCTATATTACTTCTCTAGTTCCTCTAGTTCCTCCGCTTTGATCATATCGACTACACTTGATTATATTAGGTCGGGTCACACGAGGTTACTTTAGGTTATATACCCATCTCACTACTCACCTAAATCTGCTATATCATTTTACTAAAACCTGTGAATCTGAATTTCATACCTAGCTCATACAATATCTAATACAATTTCCCTTACACATTCTAAGAACTCTTCCTCAAGTCCACCACGTCCGACTTGAGTCAACCAATCAATATGCAGTTAAAACCCCCCATGATTATTGCTGTTCCGATTTTGCACGCATCCATTATTTGCTTGTTTCATAGCCTGACCCACCTCAAAGTTATTATTTGGGGGCCTATAGACCACGCCCACCAGTGACTTTTTCCCCTTACTATTCCTCATCTCCACCCACAACGATTCCACATTCTGCTCCTTAGAGCCTATATCGTCTCTCACTACCGCCCTGATGTTATCTTTAATTACGACACAGCGTTTTGGAACGTAGTTCTTCCAAAGCTAATTACGACACATATCGACACAGACATCAAGTTTCTACAAATACCGACACAGACATCAAGTTTCTACAAACGGCATCTCCACATCATCGTTATCTTTAATTAACAGAGCTACCCCACCTCCTTTTCCTTCCTGTCTATCCTTCCAAAATGTCTGATGCTTATTATTCCTGAAGAGGTATTAAAGGCCCCTTATTTTCTCAGTGGTCTCTGCACTCTAAATCTTTCTTTACTCTATCCTTCTTGTACTGTATGAGTGCAAAGGAGACAATGCTTTGACCTTCCGCCTGCACTTTGAGTGTGTGCAAATAAATCAACCCTTTGAGTTCATCCTATCACGTGTTTGCTGTGAGGTTATTAATAGAAAATTGGATTGCACCAAATTTTAAGGGATTATAAAGAGGGAAGCAAGTCAGAAGCACCTTTCTGTTCACAGATGGGTGATGAGAGGGAACAACCGGACCAAACAGTCAATTGGAAGCTAAGAGGAAAACCCAGTGGCTGGAAGAAATTTAAGAACACAGTAACTTAGCGCAGCTAATTTCTTTTCCCAAACGCTTTGTAAATGACAACCTTTGATGCCCAGATGTGGGTCAAGTAAGGAAGTTTGAATGGTGAAACATTAGCAGGCCACAGCACCAAACATCTGAAAGCTGTAGCTCGAGAGGTACAGTTAAAGTTGTCCAGTGAAGTGAAGAGAAGTAAACTAATCCAATTGTTGGTAGATCAGGATCTCACATTACTGATGGAGGAGTCAGATGCAGCAGTCAGCCATGGATCTGAATCTCACCTCCAGCAACACTCACCCCCACCACCAACCAAATTCAAGATGCAAAAGCTCAGATGGCAGCTAGAATATCAATAGAGGGAAAGTGAGAGGGAGAGAAGCATAAGAGAAGGAAAAGAGAGAGAGAAGCATTGGAGAGAAAAGGGAGAGAGAGAGAGAAAGAGAAGAATAGGAGAGGGAAGAGAGAGAGAGAGAGATAAGTAGGAAAGGGAAATGGAGAGAAAAGGGGAAGCATAGGGGAGGGAAAGAGAGAGAGAGGGAAGCACAGGGGAGGAAAAGAGGATTCCAGCTCTAAAAATTGGAACTGGATCAAGCAGTTCGAAGGGGGTAGGAGAAGCAACCTATTAAACCATGAAAAACAAAGGCGAAGAAATTGCCGGAAGTATAGCTGACAGAAACAATATTCTAATATTAAGTAGAAAGAAAGGGAGTTCCCAAATCAATGAGCAGATAGGGAATCAGATGCCTCCCCCAGTTGAGAAGCCAAAAGGAGCATAGCTGGGGCTGCACCTCCATTTGAGGTGGAGATGCCGGCGTTGGACTGGGGTGAACACAGTAAGAGTTTTAACAACACCAGGTTAAAGTCCAACAGGTTTATTTGGTAGCAAATACCATTAGCTTTCGGAGCGCTGCTCCTTCGTCAGATAGGAAACCTGTTGGACTTTAACCTGGTGTTGTTAAAACTCTTACTGTCTCCACTTGAGGGCAGTGATGATTCGGGGACATGAAGAGTTCCCTCTCCCAAACAAAAGGCACCAACTGAAAAGCCATTGAATGGCCTGGCCGGCAGCTTTATGATTAATTTAAATGAGGAAGTGGGAAGTTCCCAAATTGGCACAGAAGGCTTAAGGGTGATGCCTCACTTTATTGAAAAACCACCTGGAGTACAGTAAGAGCTGACCATCCACTGGAGGGCGGCAGTGTTCCAAAAAAACATGGAGCCTGCTACCCAACTGACCCAGTAAGAAGTTTAACAACACCAGGTTAAAGTCCAACAGGTTTATTTGGTAGCAAAAGCCACACAAGCTTTCGGAGCTCTAAGCCCCTTCTTCAGGTGAGTGGGAATTCTGTTCACAAACAGAGCATATAAAGACACCGACTCAATTTACATGAATAATGGTTGGAATGCGAATACTTACAACTAATCAAGTCTTTAAGAAACAAAACAATGTGAGTGGAGAGAGCATCAAGACTGGCTAAAAAGATGTGTATTGTCTCCAGACAAGACAGCCAGTGAAACTCTGCAGGTCCACGCAACTGTGGGGGTTACAAATAGTGTGACATGAACCCAATATCCCGGTTGAGGCCGTCCTCGTGTGTGCGGAACTTGGCTATCAGTTTCTGCTCAGCGACTCTGCGCTGTCGCAGCGACAGCGCAGAGTCGCTGAGCAGAAACTGATAGCCAAGTTCCGCACACACGAGGACGGCCTCAACCGGGATATTGGGTTCATGTCACACTATTTGTAACCCCCACAGTTGCGTGGACCTGCAGAGTTTCACTGGCTGTCTTGTCTGGAGACAATACACATCTTTTTAGCCAGTCTTGATGCTCTCTCCACTCACATTGTTTTGTTTCTTAAAGACTTGATTAGTTGTAAGTATTCGCATTCCAACCATTATTCATGTAAATTGAGTCGGTGTCTTTATATGCTCTGTTTGTGAACAGAATTCCCACTCACCTGAAGAAGGGGCTTAGAGCTCCGAAAGCTTGTGTGGCTTTTGCTACCAAATAAACCTGTTGGACTTTAACCTGGTGTTGTTAAACTTCTTACTGTGTTTACCCCAGTCCAACGCTGGCATCTCCACATCACCCAACTGACCAGCAGAGGGATTCCAACCAGAATGGACCCCATCCTCACCCACTTTAATACAGAATAGCACATTGCATTTAAAATGATCGGTGACAGCCCCCCAACGCTGTAACCCTACCCAGTATAGCTGCAGGATACGCCCTTCCAGAAGCTGATTTTCCTACCACTTGGATATTCAGCCCAGTAAATGACATTATCTGAGTGAACCTGCTTTTTTTCATCACCAAGACTTCAGAGTTAGGCTATGGGAGCAAAGCCTATCACAGTGGTTAAGAATAAACCAAATAACACTTGAAGAAAAATATTAAAAGATGCAAAGAATAAGCAGGAACCTTGGATAAGGGCAGATGGGCTGTTGTAAGCAGTTGGCAGAAAGCTGGATACAATTAACTGGATGGCCTCCTTTGAACTGTAGTTAAGTTTATAATCATATTCTAAGAAGTACTTTGATCAATTTTTTGACTAGACAGAGATAATGAGTTTCTCTTCGACTGAAGCAAGTTGTCAAGAGCGCCTTAATTTTCACCCTCCACAAGAAGCTATGGACCTTTGAGTTTCTGCAACACTTTCACAGATATGAGTCACTGATGATTTGTAATCCCTGTTTCAGAAACATTAACTGCAGGACCACAGCAGTTTAAATTTAAAGGGGTATGAAAATGTTTGACAAACCTCGTTGTTAACACAGCACATTGCCATCAATTGTACGGAGGTGAATTATGATATTTCTTGCATGAAATGTCATTGGAATTAAAATGATGCATGACCCATCTCAGACAAAATGAAACTCTTTATGCAAGCACATACCTTGCAATCTTGGCTAGACCCCTACGTTTTTTTTTAATGTAACTGCCTCATAGAACCATAATCTCCTAGCTCCAATAAATCTGAATTTCTATTAGCTATGTTTAATTACTTTTTGTTTGTTGAACGGAAAGTGTTCGCTATGCGGGAAATAAGCTTGAAGTCGTTGCCTCTGTGCCAGGAAGAAGAGAACCAGGTGCAGGTCCTTTATTTAAGCCAATGGGAACAGAAAAGCATGTCTAAAGACAATCACCAAGGAAACAGAGGTGGACAGAAGGTTTTTACACCAAGAAAAAAACTAATTGCAAGGCTGGTGGTCTGGAGAACTGCGAATAGTTGAATCTCATGGGCCAGTTTGAAGAAGTTTATGAGGAGACACTCTGCTCTTACTGTAGGTGCTAGCAAGGTCAGGGCATAGTGCTGCCCCCAAGTTACCAACTGAGCATATATATTGTCAGCGTAGCATCCCTGCAAAAATAGTCCTCAATTATTAGCTTCCACTCCCTTCTCTGTCTCCTTCATTTGAAACCATTACCCATTTTCTGTTTATGAAGCTTATTGAGCACAGAATGGGTCAAGGACAAGGCCTAACAGTGGACGAAGTGGACAATGTTAATGATCAAAGAACAAAGACACAGCTATTTCCTTGGGAACCGTAATGATTCTGAGGAAGACAAGGAGAAGGGAGAGATCAAGGAGGTGAAGTTGGACTTAAGCCCACCCATAAAATGCTGTGGAGGCCTCTTGCAGTGTTCCTCTGCAGAACTCCACTTCCCCCCCCTTTCCCTTTTTACATTTTACCTCTGTCCCATTCCCACCCACCCCCCTCCCCCCGCACCACCACCACCACCAACATCTTCATTTGTCACAGCTGACAGCTTCTCTGCTGTTTGGCCATTCACACCCTTTATTCTCTCTGTGGACAGCCATTCGCAGACTTTTCCCCTGGTTTCTGTGGCTATGACTCACCTTTCGTTCCCTCTCCCTGCAGTATAAATATCTTCCACTTTCTATGCCTTTTAGCTTTGACAAAGGATCATCTGGACTCAAAACATCAGCTCTTTTCTCTCCTTACAGATGCTGCCAGACCTGCTGAGATTTTCCAGCATTTTCTCTTTTGGTTTCAGATTCCAGCATTCGTAGTAATTTGTTTTTATCCTATGCAGAGAGCAAGGTGGCCTGAGAGAGTAAAGTGAGGAGCCTCTGCACTTTTATCCAGCTACCCACATGAGCTGTGTGTGTCCCAGACCTTTGACCTAGCCATGTATTAATTTCATGTTCTTTTCCTTGTAGGAAACTCACCCAAGCAGCCTTGCCCGTCTGCCACCAGGCATCTGGTGCCAAGCCTTTACCTACCCTATCAATGTCTTAATCCTCTGTGATGCTGTATATGCATAACCATCAGTGTAGGTAAGTATACTGCTATAGACTTTCCTGTCATGTTTTTTCTATTAAGTTAACAATTATTCTTTATTAACTGATCACAGTAAGGCTAGACTGTTCCTCAACACCTTAATTACGTTATCCATTTATCAATTACTTGCGAGACATTACAAACCTAATCTTTGCAAATCCTTCTCATAATTTAATTCCTCCAGCCCAACATCATTATGATGTGTTGTACTCTCTCCAAGATCAATATCTCCTTTCTGAAGTATAGTGTCCAGAGCCAAATGCAGTTTGTTAAATGGGTTTGAACCAACTTCTGATGCAGTTATAACACAATTTGTATCTCTTTCTATTTCAGTTCTCTTGAGATTAGAGAATGTTTATGGGGAAAGTGCGATTGATGTGATGTGGTTGGTGGGCTTTCAAAAGATATTTGATGAAGCACCACAGAACAAACTTGTCAGCAAAGTTAGAACTCCTGGAATGAAAGGGACAGAAGCAGCATGGATACAAAACTGGCTGAAGAGAGGAAACAGAGAGTAGGAGGAATGGTTGTTTTTCGGATTGGAGATCTTAGGTGACGCTTTTCTTAGTAATGACTTAAATGTGAGTGCAAAATGCACCATTCCAATTTTTTCCCTTCAGACGATTAACTAAGGCACTCTTCTACTACAATGTTAGTTCACATTTGAATCCTCTGCAGCAAAACTCATCTGCAACTTCATCCACCAGGGAGCTGCGTTAAGATCACAGTTGGTGTTACTATTGGACAGGGAGGTCCCAGAATGGAACACAGGTACAGTAACGTTTCACTTTTCTTAAGAAAGTGTGGAGGAACGGAGTCATAGGATTGCTAATTAAACATGAAGGCTGTGATTTAGCAGCCACAAGCGCAAATCCTGTCATGGCTGCGACATCTTGCAAGAGGCCAAAAATGGGAGTTCCATTGATGAGATTTTTGAACATGAGGAAAAGCAAAACACTGTGGATGGTGAAAATCTGAAATAAAAATAGAAGAAGGGTCATCACAACCTGGAATGTTCTCTCCAAAAATGCTGTCTAACCTGCTGTGTATTTCCAGCACTTTCTGTTTTTACTTAATAAAGAATCATACCATTATCCTTTGCCTCTATAGTAATCATCTCTAACAGACCCTACTCCATAATCCCCTTTAAAACTAAATTATGATCAAAATGCTTCCCAATTGATATCCCTTCCATGTGCCTAGTTTCATTCCCCGAAACTAAGTGCAGAGCAGCTTCTTTCTTATCGGGCTTGCTATTGTTGGTTATAAAGTTTTGTTGCATGCACTTTAAGAATTCTGCACCCTCTGTGTCTTATAAATCTGGCACTCAGCTAAATGCAGTTTTTCACCTCTATTTGGATGATCTGAAGTCATGCTAATATCTGACATTATACAAGGGCAATGTATTCGAGATAAATATCAACTTTGCAAACGTATTTTCTTGATAGTAGCCAAAGGCGCTTATTGGGAAATCATAGCCACATTTCCATGATTTTCTTTTCAGTATAACTATTAAATGGATAATTATCAGGGTTTCATCCACAATTTCCCAATATGTGTTACTGGTAAATTAGTCTTTCTACTGGAAGAACACTTATTAAAAACTAGCTTATAGCGCCAAACATCTGAAATCGTTGTGGCAGAAGTTCGAAGGTTAGGGTTTACAGTGGTTCATTGAGGGTAAAGGGGGCATACCCCATTTAGCATTTTTAACTTAATTGATTGATTGTGCTCTTTAAGAGAGAGCAAGATTTGTAGCAATCCTTAAAGTAAGGAAGAACAATCACCCTTTTTAAAAGCTCAAACTAAAAATGTACATTCCGGTCGGATAGCCAATCCCCAATCCACACTAACACCCTACCCCCAACTCCGTGTGACCCAATCTTCTTCAGCAACCTTTTGTGAGGCACCTTATCAAACGCCTTTTGGAAATCCAAAAACACCGCATCCACCGGTTCCCCTCCATCAACCACACTAGTCACATCTTCATAAAAATCCAACAAGTTCGTCAAGCACGACTTTCCCCTCATGAATCCATGCTGCATCTGCTTAATCGAACCATTCTTATCCAGATGGCCTGCTATTTCTTCTTTAATGATGGATTCCAGCATTTTCCCAACTACAGACGTTAAGCTAACCGGCCTGTAGTTACCCGCCTTTTGTCTATTTCCTTTTTTAAACAGCGGCGTAACATTAGCCGTTTTCCAATCCGCCGGCACTACCCCAGAATCCAACGAATTTTGATAAATAACCACTAACGCATCCGCTATTACCTCTGACATTTCTTTCAGTACCCTGGGATGCATTCCATCCGGGCCCGGGGACTTGTCCACCTTCAGTCCCGTTAGTCTACCAAGCACTGCCTCCCTGGTGACGTTAATTGTATTGAGTACCTCTCCTCCTACCAATCCTCTATCGTTAATATTCGGTAAACTATTTGTGTCTTCCACCGTGAAGACCGATACAAAAAACTTATTTAAAGTTTCAGCCATTTCCTCATTTCCCACTATTAAATCCCCCCTCTCGTCCTCCAAGGGTCCAACATTCACTCTTGCCACTCTATTCCTTTTTATATATTTGTAAAAGCTTTTACTATCATTTTTTATATTTATATTTAGAGCTAGCCTAGCTTCATAACCTATCTTTCCTTTCTTTATCGCTTTCTTAGTCGTTCTTTGTTGTTTCTCAAAGTTTTCCCAATCTTCCGATTCTCCACTATTTTTGGCCACTCTGTACGCATCGGTCTTTAATTTAATACTCTCCTTAATTTCCTTTGTTATCCACGCCTGGTTATCCCTTTTCTTACAACCCTTCTTTATCACCGGAATAGATCGTTGCTGAGTACTGAAAAGGATCTCCTTAAAAATCCTCCACTGTTCCTTAGCTGTCCTACCTACCAGTCTGCTCTCCCAGTCCACCTTAGCCAATTCAGTCCTCATCCTATCGTACTTCCCTCTGTTCAAACAGAGGACAGTGGTATGGGACCCTACTTTCTCCTCTTCCATTTGTATCAGAAATTCGACCATATTGTGATCACTTGACCCAAGAGGGTCTTTCACAAGAACATCCTTAATTCTACCGACCTCGTTACACATTACCAGATCTAAGATAACTCGTTCCCTCGTCGGTTCTGTAACATACTGTTCAAAGTAACTATCCCGACAGCATTCTAAGAACTCTTCCTCCATCCCACCCCTTCCAACTTGAGTCAGCCAATCAATATGCAGATTGAAGTCCCCCATGATTATTGCCGTTCCGTTTTTGCACGCATCCATTATTTGCTTGTTTATAGCCCTCCCCACCTCAACATTATTATTTGGGGGCCTATAGACCATGCCTACTAGTGTCTTTCTCCCCCTACTATTCCTTATCTCTACCCATAATGATTCCACGTTTTGTTCCTTAGAGCCTATGTCATCCCTCACTACTACCCTGATATTATCTTTTATTAACAGAGCTACCCCACCACCTTTTCCTTCCTGTCTATTCTTCCTAAATGCCTGACACCCCTGGATATTCATCTCCCAATCCTGGTCTCCGTGCAGCCACGTTTCTGTAATGGCCACTAGATCATACCCATTAGTGATGATTTGCACCATCAACTCATTAACTTTGTTCCGAATGCTTCTTGCATTCAGGCAAAGTGTCTTTATTCCAGCTTTTATCTGGACCCGATTTGATGAAATGCTATCAACCTCTCCCTCGCCCTCTACTCCTTTAACTACTTGAATGCCCTCATTCACTTGCACTCGCTCCCTCTCCTCTACCATTGATTTCGTAATTCCTCTTACCTCTGCACCCTCCCCCCCATAAATTAGTTTAAAGCCCTATCTACAGCCCTAGTGATACGATTCGCTAGGACTCTGGTCCCAGCACGGTTCAAACGGAGTTCTTAGAACCATCGTGCACACACAGGCACACACGGTATATCTAACACTTACCCATCTGCCTTCTTCAGTAGTCTCTGCAGAAACTTAACGGCACATCTCAGGAATGCTGAGCTCCTCGTCCTGGAGTGCTGGAGGCACCCTTTCAGTATGAGACATGAAAAAGAAGAGCAAGGTTAGGTTTTAGTGTGGGAGAGAAACAGAAGGAAAAGTGGCGGGAAAACAGTTGCAGCTTGCCATGGTGAAATGAAAGTAAGAAGGGCCATGGCGTGCAAGAGTAGAAACAAAGACAAACTTATTATATGACAATGGTTTATTTGACTACATTCATTGTAATTCTGTGAAAGAAACTCGCCTTGCTATCACACAAAGCAGCAGAGCAACTTGCAGGTAATCAAGGTCACACTTTCCAGTGTCCCGTTTCGGAGCATTACTGGCTGCACTCCTACCAATCCCATTCCTGACAAAGTATTGAGCTAGCCATAATTGGAGGTGATAAAGAATACAATACTGATACAGCATTGAGTTCTTTTGTTGGCTATCTGTTGCTAGGTGACATTAAAATTTAGTTCAAAATACAACTGTCTCAATAAACAATAATGGCAAACTTAATTAAACGTTCATTCAATGAAATATAAACACTAGAAACCTTGCAAACTTGGTCCTTTAATATCGAGAAGATGTAATCCAAAACTATCTTGATAGCTTACAGATCCTCCAACAAATCAAATAAGAAGAACGAGTCATAAACTGTGTCACACAAACATTTTAGTGCCTGATGGAACAATTAGTTAAAATGTATTTGTTCAAGATGAAAGCACAAAACTGGAAATGATTCTTCACAGCAGATAAATGGGGCCAGCTGCTGTACAGTTAACTCTTTGAAAAGTTAAAGTAAACAATATATGTCAGAGGCAGTTGATTTTTAGCCCTGTGAATTATGTCTCTATTATGTCAACCAATGAAACTTAGATTTGAATGTTGTGAGGGTTGGCCGCAAACGTGAAAGAACTAGTTCAAAGCAACACAGAAATCCGGTGAAGTAATGGCACACAATTATCTGTAGTCAGTTCATTTGCTTAATAAATCATGTGTAGCTTTGGCCTTTTGCAGGGAGGTATCTGAATGCATTCTACATATAATTAAATCCAAAGGTAAGCGGTTTCATCAGGAACCAACATTCCCTACAGCCTTTGGAAAGGTACAAAAAACACTAACCCAATGTCAGCCTTTGTCAAGGCCTTTGAAGAGATGAAAATAAGTCCAAAGCAAACTGAAGTGAAAGAAAACCCAATGTGAAAGAGCCAGAGTTGGCAGGTAAATGATGGAGCGGCCCAGCACATGACCTCCTGCTTTATGGCTGGTGAAGTGGATGAAAAGATGCCTGTGGTAAGTGTGAGGGGAGTTGTCCTATTTGACACTCCATGCTATCCTATCCTTACTATTGACAGCAGGGCCATGGCATAAAAATAATAGGGCTGTAGTGTCAGGAGCGGAGCCAGGCCTATATACATTAGAGAATAAATGATAACTTGTCACACATCTCTTGTGGATCATAGCATAGCCTATGCAGGAATGATGAGAGGGCCGGCAGGCAAACAAACTCACACAATTGAACTGCCCAACGCCTGTCCAACCTCCAAAAATTAGAAATGAAGTAAAACTGTCCTGATATACTGTGCCTATATTGAGCTCATTAGAAAAATATGGCAAATCTAAATAGTAGACACAAAGCTCCTGGCCACCGAAGCAGAAACACAAATGAAAAATAAAACTAACTGAGTGTTCTCAAATGCTCCTTCTATTATTACTAAAGTGCTCTCCTATAAGCAACACAGTTCCTAACAACCATAGGCAGCTCACCAAACAGAACAAGACCATAGCAGATAAATGGGGCCAGCTGCTGTACAGTTAACTCTTTGAAAAGTTAAAGTAAACAATGTATGTGAGAGGCAGTTGATTTTTAGCCCTGTGAATTATGTCTCTATTATGTCAACCAATAAAAATCAGATTTGAATCTTGTGGGGGGTGGCCGCAAACGTGAAAGAACAAGGTTTAACTCCAGGAGATTGATTTGAATAACAAAATACTGCTATTTTACATACATCTGTTCGCAAAATGGCAGTCGCTTCTTGCACAGTTTAAAAATTAATTGAAGGATTGCGCAAAATGCAATGGGCAGATCCAGCAAAACATATGTCTGCCCTTTTTCCAATCGGTAACATCTGAATGCTGTCATTTAGTTTAACAACTAACTTAATCCAATTTAATCACAGGAGTTGGAAATAGCTTTCCCATTCATAGATATTCTTTGCCCAGTGCTATTTGTGACATACTGAAAGAACTCTTTATATTCAGGGTTCTCAAACCTTTCATTTCAGAGGCCTCCCTCTTACATTATCAAAATCCCACTGTTCCTCTGAAACGCAACACAAGCATTTTTTCTGACTAAAAAGTAGTTACATAACTATTTATCATTATTTTTGCTTTACCTACTTAATGTGAAACTTATTGCTGGTGCTTCGCAACAATTCTGTCAAGACGTGGAAATTTGAACTTCTACATATGTCATATACTATAGCCCAGTTTACTCAGCCTCACATCATAGGACAATCCTCTCATCCTCAGAGTCAACCCGCTTTTATTAATTCATTCATGGGATATGGGTGTCGCTGGCTAGGCCAGTATTTATTGCCCATCGCTACTTGTTCTTTAGAAGGTGGTGCTGTGCTGCTTTCTTGAATCACTGCAGTCCATGGGATGTAGGTACACCCATTATGCTGTTAGGGGGGAAATTCCTGGAATAAGACCCAGCAACGGTGAAGGAATGGTGATAGATTTCCAAGTCAGGATGGTTACATTATAATGTAACCAATGGTAACTTGCTGTGAGGGTCAGCTGACCCAGTAGACAATGTAACCAATAACAAAATGATGTGATGGCCAGCTGACCAGCTGACCCAGTATAAATAAGAAGCAGGTGGGAATTGTGGGGAGCTTGTATGGTCCAGGGTGTGACCCAAGTGTTGGAGTAATGAAGTCTTTTTATTGAATTTTTTTCTTTGATTTACTTTCTAAGGTTAGTTATTTTATTGCTTGCAACTCAAGTACCCTTACTGCCGGATGAACATTGATAGCAGAGGAAAACCCATCATGGCTTGTTTGTTTTGTAAGGCCTGAAGTGGTGCTACAGACTCAGGATATGGCCATGGCAGAAGATAGAAGCAAACTTACGTCATTTGATTTTCCCCCTGTCTTTCCAGATGCCAAACCGTACCAGCAATGGATAGCAGAAGTAGAAATGTGGAACCTTGTTACTACAGTACCAAGGAAAAAGCTAGGTATGACCTTAGCTTTGTCACTTCTGGCTAGAATTAAGATAAAGAACAAAGTATTTGCTGACTGGACTGCAGATGTCTTAAATAAAGAAGAGTTACAGCTCCTGTTGCAATATCGGTAGCACAGTGGTTGGGCGGCACGGTAGCACAGTGGTTAGCACTGCTGCCTCACAGCTCCAGGGTCCCGGGTTCGATTCCCGGCTCGGGTCACTGTCTGTGTGGAGTTTGCACATCCTCCTCGTGTCTGCGTGGGTTTCCTCCGGGTGCTCCGGTTTCCTCCCACAGTCCAAAGATGTGCGGGTTAGGTTGATTGGCCAGGTTAAAAATTGCCCCTTCGAGTCCTGGGATGCGTAGGTTAGAGGGATTAGCGGGTAAAATATGTGGGGGTAGGGCCTGGGTGGGATTGTGGTCGGTGCAGACTCGATGGGCCGAATGGCCTCCTTCTGCACTGTAGGGTTTCTATGATAATTTCTTCTTGTTGGGCAATTCACGATGTGGGGAAATCACAATGAAAACAGCAATTCATATCCCTTTTCCATTTCTTTGACTTAAATGTCTTTTATCGCCCTCCCATGTGTGTCTATCTCCATTATCGAATCGGTTATATCTGGTTTCAACATTAGATCTGTTATTAGTGAAACTGTTTCTTTGTCACTTCTGGCTCAAAGTGAGATAAGGAGCAATGTGTTTTCTGACTTGATGCAGATGCCCTAAATAAACTTGTCTCTTTGGTAAAGCTTATCTAGATATTGCAACAAGAGCACTCTAACCCTTCCTTATTTTTGAGCAAAGGGTTTCCAATCAGGAAACCCTTTGTCTCCTTCTAGGCAGAAGTAACAAAGAGACAGTTACACTAATAACTGACCTGATGTTGAAACCGGATATAACCGATTTGATAATGGAGATAGAAGACACACATGGGAGGGTGATAAAAGTTGTTTAAGTCGAAGAAATGGAAAAGGAATTGTAAATTGCTATTTTCAATGCAATTTCCCATATCCCTATATAGTGAATTGTCCAAAAAGGAAATTGCATCTTTGAAGCCACACACAAAACAGAATAGATAGAAACCGACAGTGATGAAGATAAGGACCATGAAGGCATTGTTTTGGTCACAGAAAAATTAAGCCCAATAATAAGTGCGCTGATGATAGACTCTTTCAACTGTATGTGACAAAGATTGGCTAAATTGCAATTGAGGGTCTCTTGATCATAAAGAGCAAAAGAAAGTTAAAGAATGTGACAGTTCCCCCTGTTTTCGATTTGGAGATGATAATACTTTAATGTTTTCCAAAAGGGTGATACTTCCCTGTAGAATCGCAGTAATCAACTTGTTCATAAGTACAGATGTAGGGCCCAATTTTACCATTGCGCTGCCCCCATTTTCGGACATGAAAACTTGGTAAAGTCGGGCGTGAGGGGAGTAGCACGATCTGCTCCTGCCTCTGCGCCAGTTCCCCCTTTACCAAAGCCTGAAAATGGCATGCATTTAAATTGATTTAATGGGCTGTACACTCAACTTTACTGCCACTTCCCCCTTTACCACTGCGTTCGTCCATCCAGAATCGGCGTGAAACAGACATGCTCCATAGAAGTCCGATTCAGTCTTTCCAGTTAGCGAGGAAGGAAGTGCCGAGTGTCCAAAGGCTCTCAGCTTGAGATCAGGGCCGGGGGAGAAGGTGGGTTCAATGCCACTCTGCCTGAGATCAGTGGAGGGGAGGGGTCTGCGATCGGTCTGAGTGGCGGAGGAGTGGGGGGATAAGGTGGTCAGTAATGTTGTGGGGGTGGGGTAATGCCTGTGGGGGCTAGGGGGAGGCATTATCCAGCCCAGGAGGGATGTGGCAGGCAGCAGCATTCTATCTTTTTTTTTTCTGCGCATGCATAGTTGGAGGCGCCAATCGGAGCTGCAGGGTTTCGGGCACATTACGTCCCGCCCACAGGCTTCTGCAGCGAAATTCAGAATCGCTGATATTTTTGCAGGCAGAATGCACTTGGGGGCGCCTCAGAACGGGTCTAAAGGTTGGATCTGAAACGTTCCTAGTTTCAAGTCCGCCCAGCACTTAGAATCAAAATGGTAAAATAGAGCCCATTGGTTCAAGTGACTTTGTTATTAAGCAGGTCTGCAATGAAGAAAGCCCAGATGACTATCGATTTGAAGCATAACAAAGCTGTGGTATTTGGAAGATATGTGGATCTACATTTTGAGGTCAGGCCATTATTGCCTTCCCTTAAGTGGACCGAAAATGTCAAACCAAAAGGTTCATGATGCATTAATGTTGCTTACAGACAACAGCTTGATGGACAAAAAAGATTATTTTGAAACTTCAAAAGCAGTTTGCTCATTCAGGACCACAGAGACTGAGAACACTGCTGCAGGATACAGATGTGCTGGATAAGGGTTATAATCTCAGAGTAAATATCAGCCCAGTGTGAGATTTGTACAAAATATAGAAAGACACCTCTGCGTCCAGTCGTGAGTCTACCATTAGCCCAGGATTTCAACAACGTAGTGGCAATAGATTTGTGATAAAGACAAAAGCATCTATTTACTACATTTCGTGGAGATGACCACCCAGTTTAGCATATCTACAGTGATTTACAAAGATAAAAAGATTAAATTATGACTTATTAGATTGGAACAGGGTTGGGGCACCGTCTAAATTCTTGACGGACAATGGGGGCGAATTTGCAATGATGAGTTCCAAAATATGTGCAAAGATTTAAATATTGTGGTGATGCACACCGCAGCAAAAAGCCCATTCATCAAGGGTCTCTGTGAATGGAATCATGCAATAATAGATGATATGCTGCATAAAGTTTTGGCGGATTAACCAGGCTGTAAATTGCAGATTGCATTGGCGTGGGTGATGTATGCAAAAATTCATGACAAATATTGGGGGGTTATGATCCATACCAATTGGTAGACAGGAGGAACCCAAAATTATCATCAGTATTAACAAACGCTCCTCCGGCATTAGAAGGGACAAGCATTAACTCCATTTTTTCTGCACATCTGAATGCCATGCATACTGGGAGAAAGGCTTTCATTAAGGTCAAAATTTCAGAATGGATAAGATGAGCCCTAAGGCTTTGCATAAGACCATCGGGGGTACATTTCGAAAAAGGTGATTATGGTCTACTATAAAAGTGTGGAAAGGGCCAGGTAAAGTGATGGGGATGGATAGCAAGGTAGTTATATTACAACATGGTAATTAAACAGTGCAAGCCCACTCTTTGGGAGTAATGAGAATTGATTATGAATTGAGAGCATCTGGACAAGATGCAGAAATACAAGAAGCACCTTGTACCTCACATGGACATACCTTAAGCAACTATGATGACCAGACAGCTATAGCTGAGAGGGAATCTGATGATCAGCTAAGTAAGTGAGGTAGGGGATGAAGCTGTTACTTCAAAGGTTCAGTTACCCAAAGTGGGGACAGTGGGTCAAGTGAGTGGGAGGGATGCCACTATAATTGCAAGAGCAAGAAAAGACTCAGGAAAGTATAAACACTGACTTAACGTCCAAGAGTAAGGGCAAAAAGCAAAAGCTATATATTGGAAAAATTGAAGTCAAAAAAGCGAGTTTTAAGTTCTGAGGATGAGACTGAGCACTCGTGAACCCAGGAAAAAGTCACAAATCTGTGGCCGAAGTTGTGTTAACAAAGAACAGCAGTCTGAGAATAGCAGCCCTGACAGCAACAAATACAGCAGTAGTGGCCGGAGTTTAACGAAGATTCGGAATCAAACCAATGATAGTAATAGGATTAGATGTCCCCATGATAGGGAAGTGTTGGTGGCTGCCAATAAAATGGAGCTCATGGAAATAAGAAACAAAGAACTGTACAGTTGGAAAGAGTTTGGAGTGTACACTGAGGTACCAGATGAAAGGCAACCTGCTCTGTCCCATCAGTAGGTTTGCACAGAGTTTTGCAAGATGGGACTTATAAAGTAAAGACAGGTTAGTAGCCCATGGGGTATGAGGAACACTTGGAGGGGAGAGACAGCAGGGAAAGTGACACTGGATTTTTTTCACTGTCCTGGCATCTAATAATTGGGAATGTAAATCAACAGATATCAAAGCAGCATTTTTTGCAGGATGAAACATTCCAAAGAAAAGTCTTTTTGAAGCCACCCAAAGAAGCAACTAATACACAGGGACAGTTGTGGAAACTGAACAAATGCATATAGGATTAAGCATTGCATCTAGGGTTTGGTATTTTTCTGTATGATCTGTATTGTTGAAAACCGGCTGTGTCCAGTTAAAAGCAGATCCTGCAATGTTCTATTGGAAGTCTGAACAAAAATTGGTTGGAATTTTTGTGATGTATGTTAACTTCCTACGGGGTAGCACAGAAGAGTTTGAAAAGAGAGTAATTAATAGGTTAACGACGGAATTTAAAGTAGGGAGTCAAGCAGCTGGTGCTTTTCGAAATCCGACAAAGCAAATCCAGGGTAACGGTGAATCAACCGGGATATCTAAACAGCATTGATCCTATTCCCATAACCAGAGAAATGTCAAAGAGGAACTGGACAATAAAAAAGAAACATAATTGTTGAGGAGTATGATAGGACAGTTAAATTGGCTATGCACACAGACAAGACTGGATGGGAGCTATAATGTCCTGGAGCTAAGTAATATGTTGAGGCTTCAGACCGAGAGATCTTACAGGCAAATAAAACTTCAAAAAAACTAAAATCAGAGGAATGTGTAATTAAATTTCCAACAATGGAAGAACTGGAAGATATGAAGTTAGTTGTGTTTAGTGATGTTTCACATGCCAATCTACCAGATGGACTTTCGAGTGGTGCTGATTCATTATATTCTTGGTAGGTAAGGAAGTATAATGTTGTCCCATGGCCTGTGTGGTGAACCATATATGGTTACCACTATGGGTACTGAACCATAGATGGTCAGCACTATGGGTACTTGTACATATGTTACTGTTGTCACTGTTGGGGTTAGGGTTGGGGTGTTCTACCTGTTGATATTGTTCTCTGGTACACTCCAGTTGGCTCCGCCTACCTGGAGGAGTATAAAGGTCACTGCACTGCCTGGTGACCCTTTAGTCTGGGATTGTATTGTTATATAGTATGCTCCATTCTTGTTACTAATAAAAGCCTTTATTTCCTGGGTACGATCTAGCCTCCCGAGTGATTTAATCGCGCATCAGCCTGGAAAGCAAAGAAAGTAAAAAAGGTAGTCAAAAGTACATTGGCGGCTGAAACCGTAGCATTAGTGGAGGCAGTAGATATGGGGATATATTTATCTGACACATTAACAAGAGTTATTTATCATGGCAACATCGAAAGAATTGACCACGACATCATTTGATGTGGACAATGTTCACTCGACAAAAAGTGTAACAGAAAAGTGACTGAGAATTGATTTGGCCAGCATTAAACAAATGCTGGAAAATGAGGTTTCAAAGCTCAACTGGGTTGGTGCAAATCTAGTTATCAGACTGTTTTACTAAAAGGGGTGCAGGTTCTGGAAAGTTAAGAATACTGGAGGATGGTTATCTTAAATTAATTTGGAAAAAGAAAATAGGGGAATCTGTTATAATGTAATCAATGATAACATTGGATCTGTTATAATGTTACCAATGGTAACGTGCTGTGAGGATCAGCTGACCTGGTAGACAATAAAACTAATGACAAAATGATGTGGTGGTCAGCTGACCCAGTATAAATAAGAATCAGATGGGAATTGTGGGGAGCTTGCATGGCCCGGGGTGTGGCTAAAGTATTGGAGTAATGAAATCTCTTTATTAAACCTTTTTTCTTTGATTTGCTTTCTGAAGTTAGTTCTTTTATTGTTTGCAACTCAAGTACTCCTACCGCCGAGTGAGCAATTATATCTAATATTTACACTCCTCCTCTTGAATTTGTATGTTTGCACCTATTTTCCTTTCTTTCTTCACCGCTGTACTTTCTATACTCCTCTAGATGTTTTCTGCTTTATCTTACCATGTGTGTTTCTGGATACATGGGAGGGATGCGGATGGGGGAGTGGCGGGGGGGGGGGGGGGGAGTGGGCTTTAGATTTGGCAGTACCGCCCTTTAGATGGTGGTACTGCCAAAAAGATGGTCACAGTGTAGATAGTCTACACTGACCATCAAATCTCAATTGTGAATGCCTCCCACTGATTTGACACTTTTTCCTTCTAGATGTTACATCCAGTCAACTTTCATCTATGTGCCTCTCAGCTTTTTAAAATTTGTCTTCCCCTAATTTAGAACTTTTACTCCTTTTTTAACTTTGTCCTTTTCTATAAATTCTAAATCTAACTGTATTTTGGTCACTATCCCCAAGATGGTCCTTCGCTGCTACTTCATCCACTTGCCTAGCTTCCTGTCTGTGGTGAACCATCGTTGGTTACCACTGGGGGTTGTTCTTATGTTACTGTTGGGTTAGGGTGTTGTCACTGTGGGGGTTGTATAATGTTGTTGGGTTAGGGTGTTTACCTGTGGTAAATGTTATTATGGCACATCCCGGTGGGGCCCCGCCTCCGGGGGAGAGGTATAAGACCCTCTGCTCCGGCAGGACCCCTCCAGTCTGAACTGGTGTACTCGTGTTAGTTAGTTCCATTGTTTGCTAATAAAAGCCTTCAATAGCTGAAGCCTTGTTCCACGTGCTTGATTGTCGCGCATCAATTTTATTAGCAAACATAAAACTCTCAACAGTAAAAAGGGAGTATGGAACAAATATTAAAACCAGAACGTCTGGCGTTGGACCCACGTGCGGTCGGTGCCGCTAACACCTTCGACCACTGGTGGAAGTGTTTCGAAGACTACCTGGCAGCCTCTGTAGCTGTTACTACAGACAACGACAAACTCCAGGTCCTCCACGCAAGGGTAAGCGACACGATTTATCTTGCGATTCGTGCGGCCACCACTTACCCGAGGGCCATCGAGCTCTTGAAGAAACGATACACGAGACCACCCAACGAGATACACGCTCGTTACCTCCTCGCTACACGACGTCGGCAGTCGGGCGAAACCATGGAGGACTACGCCAATGAGCTCCTGCAGCTTGCCAGGGGTTGCGATTGTAAAGACGTATCAGCTGAACAATATATGTACGACCTCGCCCGAGACGCGTTCGTAGCAGGGGTAGGGTCCTCGTACATCCGGCTTAAGTTACTGGAGAAAGGGAACCTCAACTTGACCCAAGCGATGGAGATGGCTGAGATGCTGGAAGCAGCGTCGAAAAGCTTGGCTCTGTACCCCGAGGACCACGTGGAGACAACGTGGCAAGAGCAAGCTCAAATCCCTCCTCGCCCCGCGGGCTCGCGCTCCCATATCGATCCGACGATGGCGGCAGCTCCAGGCGGCCAGCGATGCTATTTTTGCGGTGGGGCCAAGCATCCACGGCAACAGTGTCCTGCAAAAACGGCAATCTGCAGCCAGTGTGGTAAAAAGGGCCACTATGCTAAAGTTTGCAGGTCGAAGTCCAAAAACGGCAGTGCAGCTTGTAACCCTCCAGAGCGGAGACAATCTCCTTCGGCGTCGCAGTACCCACGAGGTCCGACCACGTGCGAATCCAGGACGGCGCCATCGTGGCTGACGGAGGAGGAGGAAGACCACCAGGAGTCGCTACATTTGGCGCCCTCACCCACGTGCGATTCATGGGGGCGGCCATCATGGTCCACGACGACTAGGAGCGACCAGCAGGGGTCCTCAGCATCAACATCGGCTGCATGCAGTGATGCCCAGGGGCCAACGGTGGCGTCGATCTCCCTGGACCAGACAAAGCACCTCAGGCTTGATAATTCCATGATGAACATCAAGGTAAATGGTCGTACTGTGTATTGTCTGTTTGACAGTGGGAGCACCGAGAGTTTCATACACCCTGACACTGCAAAAGGGTGTGGACTCCGGGTTCTACCTGCCAAGCAGACAATTTCCATGGCATCACGGTCCCGGTCTGTACCGATCCAAGGACGGTGTATGGTAACCCTAGAGGTACAGGGCACAATTTACGAGCAATACAGGCTCCTTGTGTTACCTCACCTTTGTGCGCCAATTCTCCTCGGACTAAATTTTATGGTCCACATGAAGAGTGTGATCCTGCAGTACGGTGGGCCACTCCCTTCACTGGCAGTAGGAAATCAGCCGCAGCCTCCAAATTGCCCAAAGCGCCCCGCATGCAATCTTTCCACTCTAAAAATCACCACACCTTCTTTATTTAAGAATCTGGTACCAGGCTGCAAGCCCATCGCTACTAAGAGTAGGCGTTACAGCGCTGAAGACCGGATCTTTATTAGATCTGAGGTTCAGCGGCTCCTCAAGGAAGGGATCATACAGGCCAGTGCTAGTCCGTGGAGAGCGCAGGTCGTGGTAGTTAAAAACGGGAACAAACCTCGGATGGTCATCGACTACAGTCAGACCATTAACCGCTATACGCAGCTGGATGCGTATCCTCTCCCGCGCATTTCTGATATGGTCAATCAGATTGCGCAGTACCGAGTGTTCTCTACCATAGACCTGAAGTCCGCCTACCATCAACTCCCCATCCGCCCAGAGGACCGACAATACACGGCTTTTGAGGCGGATGGTCGTCTATACCATTTTCTCAGGGTTCCATTTGGTGTCACCAATGGGGTCTCGGTCTTCCAGCGTGCTATGGACCGAATGGTGGACCAGAACGGGTTGCGGGCTACCTTCCCGTACCTGGATAACGTCACCATCTGCGGCCATGACCAGCAGGACCATGACACGAATCTCCAACACTTTCTGCGCACTGCATCTCGCCTGAATCTGACCTATAACAGGGAGAAGTGCGTATTCCGTACGCGCAGGTTAGCTATCCTTGGATACGTGGTGGAAAACGGGGTCATTGGCCCTGATCCAGACCGTATGCGCCCCCTTACTGAACTTCCCTTGCCCGCTAGCACGAAAGCACTGAGGAGATGCCTCGGGTTCTTTTCGTATTATGCGCAGTGAGTCCCCAACTACGCGGACAAAGCCCGTCCGCTCATCAAGTCCATGACCTTCCCACTCACGCCGGAGGCCCAATTGGCCTTCAAGGCTTTGAAAAGCGACATTGCGAAAGCCACGATGCACGCGGTGGATGAATCCATCCCTTTCCAGGTGGAGAGTGATGCATCTGATTTCGCCCTAGCCGCCACACTAAACCAGGCAGGCAGGCCCGTCGCATTCTTTTCCCGCACCCTTCAAGGCCCCGAAATTCGGCACTCAGCGGTGGAGAAGGAGGCTCAGGCCATTGTGGAGGCAGTCAGACACTGGCGCCATTACCTGGCGAGGAAGCGGTTCACTCTGATCACGGATCAACGATCCGTGGCGTTTATGTTCAGTAACACGCAGAGGGGCAAGATCAAGAACGATAAGATCTTGCGGTGGAGAATTGAGCTCTCCACCTATAATTATGATATTATGTATCGTCCAGGGAAGCTCAATGAGCCCTCGGATGCCCTCTCGCACGGAACATGCGCCATCATGCAGGAGGACCGCTTGAAGGCCCTCCACAATGACCTGTGTCATCCTGGAGTCACCCGACTCTACCACTTCGTAAAAGCCCGCAACCTGCCCTACTCGGTGGAGGATGTCAGGTCAGTGACGAGAAGCTGTCGGATTTGCGCGGAATGCAAACCGCACTTTTATCGACCGGACCGGGCACAATTGGTCAAGGCCACTCGCCCTTTCGAGAGGCTGAGTGTGGATTTTAAGGGCCCCCTTCCCTCAACGGACCGGAACGTCTATTTCCTCAATATAATAGATGAGTACTCCCGGTTCCCGTTTGTTGTCCCCTGTGCGGACACGTCGACTGCCACCGTGATTAAGGCATTCAGTGAGCTTTTTACCCTGTTCGGGTACCCCTGCTACATACATAGCGACAGGGGCTCGTCGTTCATGAGCAACGACCTGAGGCAATTCCTGCTCTCATACGGGATTGCCTCTAGTAGAACCACGAGCTACAACCCTAGGGGTAACGGACAGGTGGAAAGGGAGAATGCTACAGTCTGGAAGGCTGTCCTACTGGCGCTGAAATCCAGGGGCCTTCCAGTCTCCCGTTGGCAGGAGGTCCTTCCAAATGCGCTCCATTCTATCCGCTCCCTCCTGTGTACGGCAACCAATGCTACTCCCCACGAGAGGATGTTCTCATTCCCTCGGAAGTCGTCCTCGGGGATCTCATTACCAGCCTGGTTGACGTACCCAGGACCCGTCCTTCTGCGGCGACATGTGAGGGCCCGCAGGTCCGACCCCTTGGTCGAACCGGTCCAACTCCTCCACGCCAACCCTCAGTATGCCTATGTGGCATATCCTGACGGGCGAGAGGACACAGTCTCCATTCGAGACCTGGCGCCCGCAGGGGACGTAGCAACTCCTGTCGCTCCCATACCCCCTGTCACGAATCCCCTATTACTTATTTCTTCCCCAGACGTGGCGCGGTCAGCACCGGGACCAGTGCATAACAGTTATACTCCCATGTACAGCTTGCCTGAGACTCGGAGATCGGCGCCACCACAGAAGGTTCCAGGATCCCCTGCACCATCGCCTCACCAGGGTCAACCGGCCCGGGAGTCCTTGAGGGGACAGCCGGACGCTGTTTTGGAGAGAACGCCACCGCAAGCACCTGCTCCGGTGTCGCAACCGGTGTTGAGGAGATCACAGCGACGGTGCGGTCCTCCAGACCGTCTGGACTTGTGAATTTTGTACATATATGACCTGTTTTTTGCACCCCGCCGGCCTTTGTTTTTAAAGGAGGGGTGAATGTGGTGAACCATCGTTGGTTACCACTGGGGGTTGTTCTTATGTTACTGTTGGGTTAGGGTGTTGTCACTGTGGGGGTTGTATAATGTTGTTGGGTTAGGGTGTTTACCTGTGGTAAATGTTATTATGGCACATCCCGGTGGGGCCCCGCCTCCGGGGGAGAGGTATAAGACCCTCTGCTCCGGCAGGACCCCTCCAGTCTGAACTGGTGTACTCGTGTTAGTTAGTTCCATTGTTTGCTAATAAAAGCCTTCAATAGCTGAAGCCTTGTTCCACGTGCTTGATTGTCGCGCATCACTGTCCTATGAGTAAATGTGGACTTGTGCCTCCTCTCGTTGGCCTTGTTCTATGCTGGTTAAAGTTTTCTTGAAAGCAGTTCAGGAATTGTGTGCCCCCTGTGTCCTTTACACTGATATTAGGGTGGATGAATTCCCCAATTATTACTGCCATATTGTTTTTGCAGTTGGGTACAATAACACTGATTTGACATCAGTGGATCAGACTGGGAGCACTCAGGGCACAAACAGGAAATTTATCCTGAAACTGACGGACTTGTCTGGCCTGAACCAGGTGTACCTGCACACCATTTCATTCGCATGATTGCTGACAACATTGTGTAGCTTGGCGATTTTTACCATTTCCACCAAAATTCTCGATGTGGCACTCAGTTTGCTGTTAAACCTGTCAAAACGTCCAGTCACAATGATACAGTTGAAGTTACAGCCTAGCATGACTGGCCTGGAAATTGGCAGCAGCGGTGGGAGTTGAAGGCACACATTAAAACACAACTCTTAAAAGCATGGGAATTTTACTAAATTTGCTCTGTTAAGAAGCTTCTGAAAGCAATGCACCCTTTCACAGATAATAATGCTGTACAACAGGAGCACTAAATCATGAAATTAATTGCAGTATGTTTCAACATATTTTCCATCACAATATTGTGTGCACTCAAAAATGCCCATCAATATTTCATGAAGGTCCTTTAAGGTCATAGGAACAGTAGCAGAGAAATCAGCCATTCAGCCCTTCAAACTTGATCTACTATTCATTTAGATCATAGCTGGCCTGTACCTCAATTCCATCTATCTGCCCTTGGTTCTATAATCATTAAAACAATTGCGGAAGAAAAATTAATCAACCTCAGAATTTGCAATTGGCTGTGCTTTTAGAGAGGAGTTCACAATTCCCATTCCCTTTCTGTGAAGAAGTGCTCCCTGAATAGTCAAGTTCTAATTTTAAGGCTAGATTGCCCCCTCCTGTACCCCCTCGCCAGAGAAAATAGTTTGGGGAAGCAATTTATTTGCATAGTGGTGCATAGACTTACCTTCATTCCGCCAGGGTAGGCAGCGCTGCAGGTTACTAACTGCTCAGGCCCACATTGTGCTATGCAAGCCAATTTTTCACACCCTAATCTTTTATCTAACTTGTCAAATACTTTAATTGGCTGGAATTATCTGCCTGCTCCCGGTAGTGGGATCTTCTGGTTCGCTGACAGCGAATCCCCATTGCGGAATTCCTGGTGGTGAGGGGACCATATAATGCAAAGCTCCGTTTACAATGGCGGGACTAGGAGATCCTGCTGCTGGCCAATGGCAGGTCAACTCCACCATTGCGAAACATGTTGCGGAGAGCATGGAAAATCCTGCCCAGTGTCTTAAACTTCTCAAGTAGATCAGCCCTTAATATTCTATTCTCAAGGGAATACAAACCTAGTATTGACTACTTATCTTCAATTTCACCTTTTTAGCCACAATATGATTCTAATGAACCTACAATCTGTTGAAGACCAATATACCCTTCCCAAGGTGCAGTGCCCAGAACTGAATGTAGTAATTTAAGCAAGCTCTAACCAGAAGCTTTTAGTTTAGTAGAATAATTTCCACCCATCTGTATGCCAACGTCCTTAAGATAATTAAAATTCCATTAGCCATTTTATTATACTTTATGCCTGTCTACTGGTAATTAATGATTTCTGTATATTGAAATTGATCTGGACATCTGATGTCCTTCGCAGTTCCAAGATTCTCATCATTTAGAAAATACTCTGATTTGTATTTTTTTAGCTCTAAGGTAGACAACCTCACACTGAACTCCACCAGTCACAGTTCTGTCCAGATATTTAATGGATCAGTTAATATTTAGAATCTTTTGCTCCATTTTCGTGATGTACTGTAACACTCAACTTGATGTCAGCAGTAAGCTTGGATGTATGCCTGTGTATTCTTCATGTATAGATATAATAAAAAGCTGAGGTCCTTGTACAGGTCCCTGGAGGACGCCACTAGTCACCTCCTATCAATTTGAATACATTTCATTTATCCCTGCTCCTTGTCTTCTACCTCCTAACTAATTCCCTACCCATGCCCAATAAGTTGCCTCCAATTCTATGTTCTTTCATTTGTGTTAACAATATAGATGCTGTGCAAAGTGCAAATGAATAACATCCAGATACATTTCTTACCTATCATTTTAATGAATTCCAAAAAGAATTGAATAGGTTTGTTAAATACGATGTTCTCTTTACTCTCTCTCTCTCAATAGTTTATATCTGATTGAGTGCTCAGTCACTCTGTCTCCAATAGAAATATTCAGCAAGTTGCAGAACTAAATCACTGAGATCATGATATAAAAATCCATTTCACAGATTAATAGTGCCATAGTTCTTAAAATTACTGTAATTTAGTAGCCCAAATGTCTTAGTCACTGAGTAGACTCAGTTCCCCCCTGCTCATATTGATTAGTTGGCCCACCTGCAGGCTCAATGATATTTATGGCTTCCTACACTTGCAGACTGTAATGGTTATTGCTCTCATACCGCATCTATTATTTATTTGTCCCAGGAAGAATCAGCGGGAATATAAAATATTCAGGAGCAAAAATTGCCTCACAATTACCTCCTCTTTTAAAATTCTCACTATATTACTACTTTTTGCAAAAACAATACTATCAGAAGAGTGGAAAATAGTTTGGGTACAGTTAAGCTACAGAGTACTGCTCATGTTTAATTAGGTACGGGGCAAAATGGATATGTCAGTGGCATAAAGTGAGCTGATAACGAAGCAACAACTGTTTTGCATCACACACCTGATTTATATCCAAATTCATGCATTACTTTTCTTCATGACACAAGATTGCCTTGAAAGTAATTTTTAAAAATGCATGTCAGCATTGCCAATGCTGTAATATAGCACAACTGGTGGCATAGTGGTTAGCACTGCTGCCTCAGCACCAGAGACCTGGGTTCAATTCTGGCCTCGAGTGACTGTGTGGAGTTTACACATTCTCCCCATGTCTGCAGGGTTGATTGGCCGTGTTAAATTGACCCTTAGAATCGGGGGGGAATTAGCAGGGTAAATATATGGGGTTACGGGGATAGGATGGGTGGGATGGTTATTGATGCAGGCTCATTGGGCCAAATGGCCTCCTTCTGCACTGTAGCGATTCTATGATTCTAACCCACTTGTTCATGTTTTTTGTTATGAATGTTACATTTTTACCCTTTAAAGGTGTGAATTTAAAACTCCACAGCAATTTATTTTCCTCTAAATTGTCACTTGACAGTAATTTCTGTCAACAAAGCATTCTACATTTACCCCTACGTTTAAAATGAAAACAGATCAACTTAATTTATTAAAATCAAGTCAGTCCTAATTGTAACATGGAGCTCTTATTGTACCTTAAACTTGTCATATGTTGAAAGCATTTTCACACCATCCTCAAAACCACACAGGAAATGGCACTGGGAATAAAAATCCTCGACTATGATGTGATAATCAGCTTTTAGCATTTATTTTAATGTATTCATTTATCATTCTGGGGAGAGAGTTATGATCACTATCTTGGGGATAGTGATCATAACTCTATCTCCTTTACGCTAGCATTGGAAAGAGATAGGATCAGGCAAGCTAGGAAAGTGTTTATCTGGAGTAAGGGGAAATATGAAGCCATCAGGCAGGAGATTAGAGGTGTAAATTGGAAGGAGGTATTCTCGAGGAAAAGTACTGAAGTAAGGTGGCAGATTTTCAAGGAATGTTTGTCTGGAGTTCTGCATGACAACGTTCCGATGAGACAGGGAGGTTTTGGTAGGATACGGGAACCGTGGTGCACGAAAGCTGCGCTGACCCTAGTCAAAAAGAAAAGGAAAGCGTACAAAAGGTTCAGAGAGCTAGGCGATGATAGGGATCTAGATGAGTATATGGCTTATAGGAAGGGACTTAAGAAAGAAATTAGGAGAGCCAAAAGGGGGTCACGAGAAGGCCTTGGCAGGTAAGATTAAGTTCTAAGTTCATGGAAGTTAGTAAGGTAGAGGGTTATAGGTAAGCCTAGTAGGTAGGGACATGTTCGGTGCAACTTGTGGGCCGAAGGGCCTGTTTGTGCTGTAGCTTTTCTATGTTCTATGATGATAGGATTTGGCAGTTCAGACAATGTCTGTCTGTTTTATATGTTCAATGAGAAATTTACTGCACAAAATAAAATCAATCGGAACTTAGTCTGCCCCTGTTTTGGTTTTCATTATTTGTTTTTCACCTGTATATTACTAGTCCTTTTTTGCTTATGATGGGCAGTTTTTATTCTGCATAGATACAGAATTTTACATAAAATTAATGATCATTAGAAAAGGGGGAAACATTTTGTAGGAATACCACTTTTTTGTCCTAATTTTAAAATGAGTTATAATAACAGTGTTATTTATGCATGATGCATGTCGATCACAAGAAATTGGACCAACTTCTCTGAATGGTGAATGTGCAGCTTAGTCTCATATGTCAGAGAAGGCCGGTTCAGTCTGAACTAACCACTTGGTGGTGTTAGGAGGGGCAGAACCACTCGCTGTGGAATCATTCTAAGCAATGAGCACCAAGACTGATTCCTGTGAGGACAATGTCAAGAAGAGAGCATTAGAAATACAAGTGCAGAATCTAAATTTATATACATAGTGGAAAATAATTAAGCAATACAAGAAGGAAATCAAAGTACGAGCAATTTATGCAACAATCTGGATAAAAACTAAGTTAAAGAAGTCACGCTGGTGGGCCCAATGCCCTCTGTTGGGAGCACCTTGCTATGATGAAGGCTTTCCTTGCCACTCTGCCAGACCCTTGCTGTCACCTGTCCTCCATCCTCTGGTTTCTCCTCAGCATCTTCCTCCAGGTCCTCCTCTTCCACCTCAGCAGTGTCCACTCGGTGGTCCTCCTCTGTGATGTCTCCCCGCTGCTGTGCCAGCTTGTGGAGTGCACAGCAGGCCACGATGATGTGGGAGACCCTAAGGGGCTGTACTTGAGGGCACAGGGCAAGAGTGATCTAGGCAGCAGAACCGCATCTTCAGTAGCCCAGTGCACCTCTTGATGATAGACCAGGTGGCAGTGTGGGCCTCATAGTCTCTGCCTCGGTCTGGGGCCTCCGCATTGGTGTCATCAGCTATAACCTTAGCAGGTAGCTTCCCAGCAGCCTGGGATGGTCCTCAAAGAGCCTGGGAATGTCAGAGCAGCACACAATGTAGCTGTCGTGCACGCTCCCTGGGCACCATGCTCTCACGTGCATGATATTCATCCGGTGGTCACAGACAATCTGCACGTTAAGGGAGTGGAACCCCTTGATGAATGGCACCCCTTGATTGTATGCAGGGTGATGTGCACATGGGGCATTCTGGCGATGGCGGTGAGGCCTGCAACCTGGGCTTCCTGTTGGGCCTGGCCCATATCAAAGTGGGTGTAATTGCCTGCCCGGGCGATCAGGGCATCCGTCACCTCATGGATGCACTTGTGCCCAGAGGAGTGGGAGATGCCACAGCGGACTCTGCTGGAGGCCTGGCAGGACCCAGTGGCATAGAAGTTGAGGGCGGCCATGACCTTCACTGCCACTGGGAGCAGGTGTCCACCAGTCCCACGAGGTGTCAGGCCATGAGGACCTTGTACAGGTGACCCACTGTCTCCTTACTGAGTCGAAGCCTGCGGTGAGCGGCACATGGCAATCTGCAGTCCATCAAAGGACATGCAGATCCTGTAGAGGCAGAGTCTCCTTCTCTGATGTCCTCTGGCCTTTCCCTGGGGTTGAATGGGTGGCCGTGTTCTGCCCCCTGCCCTCCTACTGCAGCCTCTGGCCTGGGCTGGCCTCACAACAGGCAGACGTCTCCCTCCTCCTCCTCAGCAGACAAGAGCATCACTGCCTGGTCTTTTGACTCCAAAGCAAAATCCATGAGAGCGAGAAAGTCAGTAAGGTTATCCAGCCTGGACCCATCACTTCCTCCCAACCACCCATGTCCTCACTAGTCTGGATGCTGGCAACCCGACACCATCCCTGGTGCCATGGTGCCGACCGCTGCCACATCATCGCCATGGGGGGCACGGAAATCATACGGGTGGCTGTGAGGAGGTCCCCATTGGTAACTCCTGAAGCATAGACATGCGTGCACCCACCTGGATGTCTGGTGCTTCCAGGAATGGCTTGCAGTTCAGACGGACGGTGGAGAAGCACCCCCCTGATTATGAAGTGATGGATTCCTATTGAATGCAGCACCGCAGAATCCATGCAGTGTGAGAAGCTGTGTTAACACCAGCAGAGCTCCCCTAATTGGGCTGGCAGCTGCTGGGCCTGGTGCTTATTACTGTTTGTGGAGCCTGGACTGGAATGTCAGCCACAGTCTGTCCAGCAGACAGATGGCAGGGGAACCATGGTGACATTGGTGGGATTGGGACTTCACCCCATATGCTACCCCTCGGGGATTGTTCAGTGGCTGGGGGAATGCGCGCCACATGAGCCCCAAGGCAGCAGTGACCCCCGGACATGAGGACCAAGGTACCGGCACAGACCCCCAAACCCCTGCACCCATACGAGCCCCCCCACCCCACCCTTCACAATGGCAGTGGACTGAGACGCCCCCCACGCCCTCTCCGCTGCATCCCGCAAGTTGGTACTCACCACCTCGATCCCCTTCACGACTGCTGCACCACACTTGTACAGAGCAGTAGTGATTTGCACCAGTGTGACGTGATGCTGGAGATGTGGCAAGCATTCGGGAGGGGGGTACGCTAGTGTCTGGAACAAGCTGCCAGAGGTAGTAGTAGAGGCAGGTACAATTTTGTCTTTTAAAAAGCATTTAGACAGTTACATGGGTACGATGGATATAGAGGGATATGGGCCAAATGCGGGCGGGCACATCTGTGCTCAGCTGATCAGGGCTTTGTCTATCTGTCCTTCTTCAAAGAAGACTGTCTCCAGCTGCCTTCGCCTCTGGCACGTCCTCCTGCATTATAGTGCTATGCTGCTCACTCACTACCTATCACCTTATTTAAACCTGCAGAGTTGCCTTCAAAGGTGACCAGCTGGTGGATGGCTCACTTATAAAATGTAATAATGCTTTTTCACAGCGATGCTGCTGCCTTGGCCGAATGATGGTGAGGGTGAAGGTCTCCTTAAGTCAACATCTACATCTGTGAAAGACATGAGAAGAAACCTTGGCGAGCAGAAGACACTGTAGTGTTGTGCTGATGTTTCCCAACTGAACTCAATGTTTGGCATGCTGTCAGATAGGGTGCAATACAATGCATTCCCTTAATGTGTACATTGGCTTCTACAATCATCATCTCCACCATGAGTGTCCATCTCACCCATGGCCGACTCCCTTCTCCATCATTGTGATGTTGTTAACATAGGGGCCTCATTTCCCCTTCTCAGTTCCATCATGAGTCTGCTTCTCCTACAAGGGCAAAGGAGAGCCTGATATGGGACTGCTATCCTGTATGGCCAATACCAGCTGCTCTTATTCACTACAAGCCAAATTTAGCAGGGCTCACAGGTTCTCAGCTCCAAGCCATTATGAGGGGGGAGTAAGTGCCCTGGACACAGGAGCAGCATGTGCTGAGGTTCCTCAGCTGGTGTATCTGTTATAGGGTTAAAACCAAGAGGCCTGTCCCAAGATTTCCACACACTTTTCATAACCTGGAAGCTTATTGAACAATTTTGACAGTGGATCCAGGTTTTCTCAGGTTGATTTTTGAATCTGTCTAAATGAATGGGACACCTGTAAAGATATCATAAGAAACATAGCTTGGAGTAGAACATTGTTCTAAAGTTTAAGCTAAACACAGAAAACCTCTGTCCTTGTTCACAGCTGAGGTTCTCCACTACCGCTGAAAATGAATGGAGTTTTGACTGGAATGCCAAATTCTCCGTTCTCACTTTCCGCAGGGTGGCCATGGGCGAGATCGAAGAATTTCACCTGTTAGGCTCCTGGACCGGTGGACCCAAAACCCAAGGTATATTATGAGGTCAGGTTAGATCCCAACAATTTTTTTATTTTTGGCATAAATGTGAGGATAAGATGCTTCTCTCCAGGTGTGATTGTACTGACAAATTCAGGTTCTTTTATCAAAACAAGCTTCATTCATAACACAGGTTCCATTTAGCTCAAACAAAATGAAACAGCGTAACTCTTAACAATTGAACAATCTTTAAACATGGAAGAAAAGTTCTAATTTCTAACTTATCACTATTCCAGTTCCAAGTAAGCAACAGTCTTCCCATGGACTTAACTTCACTTTAAATATAGTTAGCAAACCCACACATACTTGCGTTAAATTATGGTAACATCCATGAAAGTTCCAGAGAGACCTTTCAGGCAGAGGGAGAGCAGCTTGTAGGTTTCTAAGAGCCCTCTCCAATAACTGAAGTAAATTGAATCAGAAAGCTGTTTTTCCGCTACAACCCTAACTCCTCCCATTAATCACATCACATGACCTGGTATGTCTAAACAAAACCTTCCATTCCTTTAATTAAAAAAAATCTCAGGAGAAATATCCATTTATGAACAACAGTCCATCAGCCAACTGCTAAATAAACACTACATGGCTAAAATGAGTAATTATCCTGCTGTGCAACATCTGAAATGCATGTTTTCCAGACATACTGACTCCCTGTAAAAAAAAACACAATCTTAAAATGTTCTACAGAAAAATAAAATATGTCAATGGCACACTATCATCACACATCCAATGTGTGCAATTAGCTAGAACCAATGGAGATAACTCATCACATTATTGACAAATTATAGACAATTAGCCATTTCTAACAATTGAATGAGGTGGACTTGCATTTTTTGGGCATAAAAAAGAGGTTGTGTGGAAGAACCAGTTTAGATCTTGAGGGTAGTTGAAGATCCTTCTATCAGGATGAAAATTGTTTCCAATAAACTTCATGGTGGATGAGTATCGAGTGCTACTGTATTGGGATTGATTTGCTGACAGATTCCCTGCCAGTCAAAATCCCAGGAAGGTGTAGTGCTTCTTGGAGGCAGTGCTTATTTCTCTGTTGGGACGAGGAATTCAGGTTGTTACCCATTTCTTTGGATCAATCATCCATTTGAAGCATGTAATTGGTGAAGTTTAATTGATTAGTATACTTTAACCCATATTCTGCCTCTGTTAGTTAGTTGGTAAAGTTTCTAAAACTTGTTTATAATCAATAAACTTTGATGCAATTTACTGATGTGGTGTCTGAGTCTTTGCCGCATGGTTCTATCTCTGTCAAATTAAAACAGTTAAAAAGGGCAATTTGGGTTCCAGTATTAGGCTGAACTGGAACAGTCTAAAATATCAAAACACCCCCTTTTTAAACTTATGTTACAAGGAAGTTCAATGTTGAGGGTTAGATCCAAGCCAGAGTAGGACAAACTGGTGAGGTGGCTGAAGCACGTATTAGATTTCACCTCATTGGCACATGTGTAATTAATAAGGCTTAATTTGTCAAATTGTACAGTACATGAATGCTTGGTGCTGAAAAGTGTTCATTTGCATAATATTGGGATAGTTCACAAATTTTGGGGTCTGTTAAGAACTCTTTAAGATGTGGTTTGAAGAAAGAACACTCCTACCCCATTGCCTGCTGCCTGCCTCACTCTATAGTTGCTTCCTATCAAGCCCCATGGCCGACTTCTCTCCAATGTCTGCTCTCTTCCTTGCTCCTGCCCTGGCCTAGACCTTTGAGGACTTGCTTTCCTGCTGTTTCCAGCTTGTTCAATCAGGGGAAGCTGGGAGCACTTATCCTATTGATCAAGAGTTGCAAATCTTTGGTTAGAAGTCATTAACTGTGTCGATTTGGATGCTCGGGCTTGATATTTGAAAGTTGAACTTTGAACTGCCTAGAATAGACAACAAGATAAATCAAGAAATGGGGTTGGGAGGAAGGAATGTCCATTGCAATTTTAAGATCTTGGAAGAGAATGGTTTTGAATACAAGATGGTATAATCAATCTTTCGTTCAACATGGTGAGGATGCTGGGAGAAGGAAAACTAGTTCTGTGATAATAGTAATAATAAGTAACAAATAATGATGTTGACTTATTAATTATAACAGGTAAGACAGGCATTTGAGTTACTTTGATCTTGAAACCAAGACCACTTTTAAGGTAATGTTGTTGGTTAAGAACTTCCACTGACGACTGTACTTCATAGAATCCCGACAGTGCAGAAAGAGCCATTCAGCCCATCGAGTCTGCACTGACAACATTCCTGCCCAGGCCCAATCCACGTAACCCCACATATTTACCTCACTAATCCCTCTAACCTACGCATCCGGGGACAGTAAGGGGCAATTTAGCATAGCCAATGCAACTAACCTGCACATCTTTGGACTGTGGGAGGCAACAGAAGCACCCAGAGGAAACCCACATCGACACGGGGAGAACATGCAAACTCCACACAGTGACCCAAACCAGGAATCAAACCCGAGTCCCTGGCGCTGTGAGGCAACAGTGCTAACCACTTTGCCACCGTGCCGTCAATGGGAAATCATGCTGCATTGTCAAGAAGTGACTGGTTTGTGAGGGAATCTGTGTTTTCATGTTTCTGTGTCTTGAGGCAGATCTAACCGAAGATAAAAACTGAACTAAACACGTAAAGTGAAAGGAAGGCAGAAAAGGTAAACAAATCAAAGTGAACTTTGCAGTCTCTAAGGAAAATTAGGAGCAAATGGAGGTGGGGAGAGTGAAACTAAACCTTGGTGAGAGATATAAAGGGACAAGGATTAGTCAAAGCTGAGAAGTAGAGGTTGTTGACTCCAATGGGGCAGAACAGGCATGCGGAAGAAGATTCAAGAAGATGCTAGAAATTGGGAATAATTAAAGAGAATAATATTATTGCAGTTGTTTCCATTTTGAAGATAAAATAGGTCAATCTACACCATCCAGAGTTGAGCAGGTTGTGTAGATGTGTGCCATTTGTGGTGAACGTGGAACTCAAGGTTGATTATACACAGCTGTTGGCTATGATCAGATTAGTCTGAAAAAGAGGAGCTAAGACAAACAAGAGTTTGAAGGACTTTGTCATTCACTGTGATCACTGCTGAGCCAATTTATAAAATGACTTAGTTGTATCTGCCGCTTACTGTGTAGTTTATAGTTTGCATTCAACCACAATTTGCCTGATAATTCTTGTTTAGCTTGTTAATTCTGGGTGTTAGAGTATAGAACAGATAGTGTTTGCTTTGTTCACTCTTGCATAGTAAAAATTCTTCTTTTTAAAATGTGGAATCTTGTGGCCTAATTCCTTTAGTAAATAACTGGGATTTTGTGGTTCTCCCATTTTAAAGAAGGTTACTGGTCTCTATGGGGATCAACAAGTTACAAAATTATGCCTATTGTGCAAAACATTACAACACATTGATGGATGTCACAAGAGTTCTTCTGAGGTGGGAGGGCAGATCTCATAATGTTAGAGCCTCCCCCGCAATCAGCTTGGCTGCCTTTATTGGAAAGCTAGTTTAATAGTGTCGTTTGGACTATGGCAAAAGAAGATACAGCAGATAACTAAATGGTGAGTTACTACATTCTTAGAGACAGTATGCAAAGCACACAGAACATGTCTTTGTCCTTTTCTGAGTGATCTTCAATTGCATAGAAAGTATAGACCATGCATTTAATGGAGCATAATAATAAATTCAGATTGATCCCAAGTTGTTGATTCACACTGATGTCATTTTAGACAGTAGTTGCAATCCTGAGTAATTATTGTTCATGTGCGAGGATAGACAGTCAATTGCACAGCGGTAAAAGTTATAAATATACAGTCGATTTCAAAGCACAGTGCTGCTGCCTGCTGTTGGATTTTTACTTTGCTGACGAACACTAAAAAAGGTTAATAATGGGAAAGCTAATGTACTTCCAAGAGACATTTTACTTACCAGTTTCTTAAATAATTGGATTTTAAATCCAGTAGCTGAAAAGAGATTTTGGTTTACATTTAATGCCTGATGCAACCCAAATAGCAACATTTATCTATATTAGTCTCGAGTCTATTGTGCTCACGAGGCATGGGAAAGCATTGTCAAAGGTGTCATCATAGCAAAGTTTTGAAATTACTATTCCATGTGGTTCAGATAAATTCAGAAAATATATCACTAGTGACCGAAAAATGTCAATTACCTCCCAGGGTTCACCTTGAGGTTCTACAGCTTTGAATTTGATGAACTGCCTTTCATGTGGAACTCCCTCTCTGAACTCAGACAACTGTAAGAGATCCTGGGTACCAGCAACCTTAGGCACACTTAGTCGACTCTTAATACAAAGAGTGCTAGACACCACGCATCCAATGCAAGGTCTTTAATTACTTGTGCACAAGAAGAACTCCCCTCCTCCAAATGAAATGGCTGGAGTGGTTCTGACGTTACAGAAAAACAACTTAGCAATTATAGTCAATTACAGCAAATCAGGAACAAGCATTTTGTTCACATCCTCCATTGACATACATACTTGCAAATTAAATCCTGGCTTTTCGCCCCTTCTCATTCAATGAAAAATTGACTTCTGCTAATCCTTCATTTGTATAACATATCCCGATATCTCGCCTTTGGTATTTGTTATGTAAAAATCCGGTCTGCCTCACCCTCCGGTTATGATCACAAAGCAGAATGTTAAGGCCTATGCGAGTGAAGATTATCCTGAAAGCAGACAGGTGCCCTTGAAGGTCTGCAATTGATAACGTTCTCACAAGCTGTTACAGAAAAGGCATGATTTTTTTAATCCAAGAATTTTAACTGCCACAGCATGGTGGCACAGTGGCTAGCATTGCTGCCTCACAGTGCCAGGGACCCAAGTACAATCTCCACCTTCAGTGACTGTCTATGCAGGTTCCTTCTGGGTGCTCCAGTTTCCTCCCAGTCAAAGATGTGCAGGTCAGGTGGATTCCACCCACAACAGCTCCCTCCCCGCCCAAAAAAAACAAATGATGTGTAGGTTAGGAGGATAAATATGAGAGATTACAGGGATTGGGCCTGGATGGAATGCTCTGTTGGTACAGACTTGATGGGCCAAATGGCCTCCTACACTGAAGGGATTCCATGAACAGTTTGGTGATGCTCCACACTAATTATATCACCATTATCCATCACAGGATTTCCAGCATTGACTTTGATCTTTTTATTACCTCCTATTTGTTGCTTACGAACAGGTTTTAAAGTAAAGTTACCAGATAAGCAAGCAGAAAGATAGCGGCTCAAAAGAGTGCAGCTGGACAGTGACAGGTTGAGAATTTTGGGCGCACTCTTCCAACTGTTGAGAAATACAGCTGTTCCCCTGATTATATTGCCCCCTACTATTACAGTCATATTTACTTTTCCCACTTAAATGGGTCCCTGCACCACAATATTCGGGTCAGTTTGCTCATCCACCGTGCAGTCCACTCTCTCATCCATACAAGTTGTAAGAACATCAAACCTGTCGAACAATGGGAAGGACTGAGCCTCTTACATGGCTCAAAAAAGGGAAAAGTGTAACAGGTTTGAGTGCCCACTGCTGCTCTGCTTATAGCTCTGCTCAATTGGTTTGTGGGGAGGGGTGGGTGGGGGGTGGGGGGGGCAGCCATTGTTTTGGGCAGTGGGGACTAGATGTCCATGTGGATCATCTGCAGCACCCGCCCCCCCCATGATTGTTGGGGTTGTGGCGGGGGGGGCGGGTTTGGCTGTGTTCAGGCTGCTTGCAACAGCTCTCTCCCTGGCTGTTAGACTCGAGCATGTGCAATATCAGAAGTCCGCACCTGCACAATATCTCTCTCTGTAGCCCACTGCCTGCAGCAGTTACAAACAGTCTAGCTCATATTTTCAATGTCTATGTCCGTAAGATTGGGCGTAGGAACTCTCCCATTTTCATGCTAGCTGGATACTTAGAATCATTCTCGTAAAATTCCGCCCACTGATTCCCTGCGTACTCTCAATACTTAGGGTTAGAAATGGATAAGTTGTGATTATAGTCCAGAAGGATGTGGCAATATTCTACTTGGCCTCTTACCTGTGCAACTCAAGCAGACGTATATACCTGGCTTCAGATGGCCAAGAAATATAATCTTAGAGAACTGCACCACTGACAGTCGTGCCAGCAATACTAGCTCAAATATAATTTGTAAACCAATAATTATCACCTGAGTGATTACAATTTGTCTCAGACCTGATGCCCTAATCAATGTTGATAAACTTTAGGTGCCAAGGGATATAAGGGGCCTTCAGCATTATTAAGGACCAATGCTGTTTGTGTTGTTCAATACCTGGACTTTCTCAGACCCTCTATGTATCAGTCTTTCCACAGTATCAGTTGTGCATTCTATGTTCAGACAAATGGATACAACTAGATTTATTACACTGACCATGCTCAACTATGCCATCCAGAATAATTACAAATGCTTTTCATAAGTGTATTTTTTTCATGTATTTAATGTAAGTGATGGGCATTTCTACAATGATTGTGAACAATGGTACTCTTAATTACTGCATTCATATATTCAAAGCCAGAATAGAAACTCCAATTGTTTTGGCTCAATATATTAAATAGGATAATATTGAAGGATGTACTGCACAGCAAATGTCCAGTTTAGGCACATGATAAACAACAATTTCTAACGTGTATTTTATCTTTTTGCATGATCAAAGAACAAGAAATGCAAGGTCACGCACCACAGTTAAAATTTAATGTTTAGACAGCAACCTAGAAATCATGATTAAAGCAAAATATGGTGGATACCAGAAATTTGAAAGAAAAAAAATAGCACTGGAAACAAAATGCGAGAGAGAACCAGAGTTAATGTTTCAGGTTGATGACGTTTCATTAAAATTGGAAAGTGTTCGAGGAGAAGTAATTGGTTAAACGAGTACCGAAACATCAAAAGAAGAACAAAAAATACGTTTATTTTAGCATGGAAGGAAGGAGGCAATGAATGTCAAACATGAATAACTATAATGTGCTAACTTGGAAAGACAAGTAAACTACTGTTTCAGCTGGGAGGAGCGTAAGGGAAGAGGTGAAAGGGCATGTGTTGTATCTTGTGTTTTTCTGGAAAGATACTGTGGAAAAGACATCAGGAGGGTGATTGAGGTATGAACAATGATGTCATGGAGTCCCTTTGGAATGCTGCATGGAGAGGGGGTAGAATTGCTGGTGGTGCTGGCAGAAGACAATCTGTTGAATGTGGGAGGTTGGTGGAATGGAAGACGAGGGAAAGGGAACCCTGGGTTCTGGAAGGGGTGAGAGCAGAAATGTGGGAAACAGTGTACAGTCAGGGCTCTGAATGACACTGGATGGGAATCCTTAGCTGTGAAAAGGACAGAAACACTGAAAAATGTGGCTTCTTCAGGACAAATGCGATGAAAACAAAAACTTAAAGCAGCAAATATAGTCCTTACGGGAAGGAATATGAAAGGAAGCATAGCCAAGGTAGCTGTGGCCTACAGCAGATACTGGTCAATAGTTTATTCTGAGAAATGAAGACAGAAGTCCAAGAAGGCAGTATTCAGAGATGGACCATGTGAAGACAAGTGAAAATGAATAACATTTTCCAGTTCATGGCAAAAGCAAGAAATGCCAGTGATAAAATACTGGGATAAAAGCCAAAGTTATTCAATATGGGAACATGTTCCGCTTGGTGGAAGGAGTGCTTTTGGATGGGTATTGATTGGACCTCTGACAGCCCTCAGGCCACTCTGGTGGAGGTTAGACTTGTGGGTGGGGTTTTGGAGGTCCATCAGTGAGGAGAAACTTTTTTTTAAAAGTGAAGAAGTGATGCAGGTGAGAGGGGGGAAAAAGTCAAGATGGGAAGAAAACAGTTCTATGGGGCAAGAGAAGGCTGAAATTATGGGTTTACAAGGACCATTGGTAGATTTTGGGAAGGAGATAGAAGCTGGCTGTGCAGGGATGATACTTGAGGAAATGGAGGGAAAAAAATAAATCAGCAGAAGAGAGAGGACAGTGTCAGTTTGGAAAGTTATAGCTTGATGTTCAGTGGGAGGTTCATGGTCCAGGGGTAATTAGCATTTAGCCTCAGCAAACAGAGGTCCGTTCACCAAACATCACTTGTCAGCAGGTTTACTGACCATAGTGGGCCTGACAGAACTGTAAGAGGGGCTGGGGGGTTATAAAGGTCAGAGCAATGGACAGGAGCAGAGAAATCGAGATGACTGAGGTCACACCAACAGTTCCCAATTAAAAGAATCAGCGGGAGTAACAGATTACAGAGCATGGTTCAGGTTGAAGAATAATTCTGGATACGAGTGAAAGATTCTGCTGTGAAAGAAAAAGACTTCTAGCCAAAGAAGTGGATACAAAGCAAAGAAATGTGTAATACAAAAGATGCATTGGAGATGTAACTTGTTTACTTCTTCCCTTCCAGGTAAACAGATGTACATGTAATTCTTTCAATTTAGTGATATTCACTGCTCACAATGCAGTCTCCTCTATGGTTGGGAGACGAAGACAGACTGGTTGACCAAACTATCTTTGTTCAACGTGATTGAGCGTTGATCATTTAAATTCTTTATTGCACACTCAACTCAGACTTTCGCCTCCAATATTGTCCCAAACAAACTAAAATCAAGCTCAAAGAATAGTATTTAATTTTCCAATTAGGAACTTGTACAATCACATTGATTATAACATAATATTGTTGAATTCATTGTCCCTTTTAAAAATACATACAAACAGAAGCTACTGGTATGGATTCTGCGATTCCCATTTATACCTCTTCTAGATCAGCCTTTTTTTTCTTGCAACATTACCATTTCATTTCTTGTGCACCATCCTTTTTGTCGCTTCCCTTCTCCTTGTTCTTCCCTACCCCATCTTTCCCTGCCTCATTTCTAATCTTTTCCACTTCTGATGAAAGGCTATGGTCCTGAAATATCTTGTTTCTGAACTGCAAAGTATTTATAGGAATTGTTTTAATTTCATAATTAATTCTCATCTCCACTATATTTTTCTCCATATTACTCTTATCATTCCAGAGAAGTTTAAAAGTTTTAAAAACTACATTTAAGAAATGAATTCAAGTCACCCTTTACAAAGCTAGACTAAAAATAAAGCCAGAAATCTGCAACTTTTTCAGTGTCATGCATTCCAAATCAAAGCATCCCAAGAGGCCACAGTTAAACAAAGCTTCATCAAATTTCATAATTGATACAACAGGTTTAGACATTCTTCTTTCAAGGCTTTGCCCCATCAAAAGCTGCATTTCTTCCAAACAAACACTCCAGTTAATTGTGAAGTAATTTGTTGTCTTGCTCAGCAGGTGTAAGATCAGGATGCTGGAGAAAGAAGTTAACAAAAACAAAAGTAAGTGACTTTTTCACAACTCAGTCCCATTACTTAAAATCCTTTTCTCCTAATCCTTCACCTAAATGGGGAATAAGTTGAGGCACAGAACTGGGATCTGATATTGGACCAGCAACAGAGGGTATTCTAGTGATTTATTTGTCAGAAAACACCGAAAAGCTGACGGAGCAAAGTGCAGATCATTAAAAGTAACACCTTGCGTGAAATATCACACATTTCTTTGGAAAACAGGTTTTCCTCCTTGTATTCCTTGTATTCCTTGTATTCCAAGTGCCCGTTCTTTATAAAGTCTGCGGGATCTTCCTTCCAAAGATTCAAAACCTGCCCTCATCTGACATCCACATTCTTTCCCGTCACTAGATTACAATCATGGAAATACATAGAAGTTACAACATGGAAATAGGCCATTCAGCCCCCTTCAACTCCGCTCATCCATCTAACCAATGTATTCCTGAATGTTGGTAATTTCTGCCTCAACCACCAATTGAAAGCAGATTCAACAGCATTAATTAAATTCAACAGCTCCTCAAAGGCATTTTCCCTCCCTTCTCCATTCCATTTTGCATTGCTGTTCCTTCAATCTTCGCTCAACCATATGCTTCTATTTATTTACCATGCCTTTTCATTAATTGAAGCTTCTATCATAATCTGCATTGTTCCAATTTTTAAAATCTATTTTTTGAGCCTTTCATACAACATCTAAGAGAATCAGTGTGACATCCTTTGTAAAACCTCCATCTATTTCCAAAACATACTCCTGGGTTTTATATAGGCTCTACATTTCCTCTGCTGTGTGTTTAAAAACTGTCCTGACTTAGTAGTCTCATCAACTCGACACTTGAATGTCTTACACCCCAAATGCCTCTGCTCTTCCACATCTAGCATGCTTCCATTCAGAGTACGTTATTTACCTCATACTAACAGAATTCTAGCAGCCATCTTTGAGTTTATGCCACTACTTTACAAATATCTCTTTACACCTTGCACTTCTCAAAGAGATTAACCAAAACTCCTATGTTGGCATCATCTGCAAATTCTGACACCACTATTTCAAAGAACAACAAAGAACAAAGAACAATACAGCACAGGAACAGGCCCTTCGGCCCTCCAAGCCCGCGCCGCTCCCCGGTCCAGGATTGAATCCTGAATCCAGGATCCCCGCCCAATTTTCCAGCCTATCTACATCCTAATATCCTATCCACCGAGCTGTCCCTCACAGCTACGATGCTTTGTTCATCACAACCTATTAACTCACCCCCACCCCCCATTCCAGACCATGTGATCTCCAGGGAGAGGCGAAAACCCAGAGTGAAAACCCCAGGGCCAATATGGGGAAAAAAAAATCTGGGAAATTCCTCTCCGACCCCCTGTGGCGATCGAAACGAGTCCAGGAGATCACATTGGCCCTGATCAGAAAATGCTTCCCAACCCTATTCATTTCCACTTCTGCTTTACGAACACCATCTGAATTCCCTGCCCCCGAGACAGGTTCCCAACTATCCGCAGTCTCGCTCTGTACTGGCACCAGCAACATGATCATAGAATGAAGCCTTGAAACGAGAAACAAAGAACAATTAGCCCGCGCCGCTCCCTGGTCCAAACTAGACCACTCTTTTGTATCCCTCCATTCCCACTCCGTTCATATAGCTGTCTAGATAAGTCTTAAACGTTCCCAGTGTGTCCGCCTCCACCACCTTGCCCGGCAACACATTCCAGGCCCCCACGACCCTCTGTGTAAAATATGTCCTTCTGATATCTGTGTTAAACCTCCCCCCCTTCACCTTGAACCTATGACCCCTCGTGAACGTCACCACCGACCCGGGGAAAAGCTTCCCACCGTTCACCCTATCTATGCCTTTCATAATTTTATACACCTCTATTAAGTCTCCCCTCATCCTCCGTCTTTCCAAGGAGAACAACCCCAGTTTCCCCAATCTCTCCTCATAACCAAGCCCCTCCATACCAGGCAACATCCTGGTAAACCTCCTCTGTACTCTCTCCAAAGCCTCCACGTCCTTCTGGTAGTGTGGCGACCAGAACTGGATGCAGTATTCCAAATGCGGCCGAACCAACGTTCTATACATCTGCAACATCAGACCCCAACTTTTATACTCTATGTCCCGTCCTATAAAGGCAAGCATGTCATATGCCTTCTTCACCACCTTCTCCACCTGTGACGTCACCTTCAAAGATCTGTGGACTTGCACACCCAGGTCCCTCTGCGTCTCTACACCCTTTATGGTTCTTCCATTTATCGTGTAGCTCCTCCCTACATTATTCACACCAAAATGCATCACTTCGCATTTATCAGGATTGAACTCCATCTGCCATTTCTTTGCCCAAATTTCCAGCCTATCTATATCCTTCTGTAGCCTCTGACAATGTTCCTCACTATCTGCAAGTCCTGCCAGTTTTGTGTCGTCCGCAAACTTACTGATCACCCCAGTTACTCCTTCTTCCAGATCATTTATATAAATCACAAACAGCAGAGGTCCCAATACAGAGCCCTGCGGAACACCACTAGTCACAGGCCTCCAGCCGGAAAAAGACCCTTCCACTACCACCCTCTGTCTTCTATGACCAAGCCAGTTCTCCACCCATCTAGCCACCTCCCCCTTTATCCCATGAAATCCAACCTTTTTCACTAGCCTACCATGAGGGACTTTGTCAAACGCTTTACTAAAGTCCATATAGACAACATCCACGGCCCTTCCTTCGTCAACCATTCTGGTCACTTCTTCATAAAACACCACCAGGTTAGTGAGGCATGACCTCCCTCTCACAAAACCATGCTGACTATCGTTAATGAGTTTATTCCTTTCTAAATGCGCATACATCCTATCTCTAAGAATCTTCTCCAACAACTTCCCCACCACGGACGTCAAGCTCACCGGCCTATAATTACCCGGGTTATCCTTCCTACCCTTCTTAAATAACGGGACCACATTAGCTATCCTCCAATCCTCTGGGACCTCACCTGCGTCCAGTGACGAGACAAAGATTTGCGTCAGAGGCCCAACGATTTCACCTCTCGTCTCCCTGAGCAGCCTTGGATAGATTCCATCAGGCCCTGGGGATTTGTCAGTCTTTATATTCTCTAACAAACCTAACACTTCCTCCTTTGTAATGGAGATTTTCTCCAACGGTTCAACACTCCCCTCCGAGACACTCCCAGTCAACACATCCCTCTCCTTTGTGAATACCGACGCAAAGTATTCATTTAGGATCTCCCCTACTTCTTTGGGCTCCAAGCATAAGTCCCCACTTTTGTCCCTGAGAGGTCTGATTTTTTCCCTAACAACCCTTTTGTTCCTAACGTATGAATAAAATGCCTTGGGATTCTCCTTAATCCTGTCTGCCAAGAACATTTCGTGACCCCTTTTTGCTCTTCTAATTCCCCGTTTGAGTACTTTCCTACTTTCTTTGTACTCCTCCAGAGCTCCCTCCGTTTTTAGCTGCTTGGACCTAACATACGCCTCTCTTTTCTTTTTGACCAGTCCCTCAATTTCCCTGGTTATCCACGGTTCTCTAATCCTACCCTTCCTATCCTTCTTTTTTACAGGCACATGCTTGTCCTGTAGCCCTAACAACTGTTCCTTAAAAGACTGCCACATACCAGATGTGGATTTACCCTCAAACAGCCTCTCCCAATCAAGAGCTGCCAATTTCTGCCTGATCCCACTAAAGTTAGCCTTCCCCCAATCCAACACCTTACCCTTGGGACACCACTCATCCTTTTCCATCACTATCCTAAAGCTAACAGAATTGTGGTCACTATTTGCCACATGTTCCCCTACCAAAACTTTGAAGACCTGACCGGGCTCATTCCCCAGTACCAGGTCCAGTATAGCCCCCTCTCTAGTCGGGCTGTCTACATATTGTTCCAACGAACCCTCCTGTACACATTTTACAAATTCCTCCCCATCCAGAGTCCCTGCCCTCAGTGATTTCCAGTCTATACCAGGGAAATTGAAGTCTCCCACTACAACAACCCTATTTTTCCTGCACCTATCCAGTATCTCCTGACATATCCATTCTTCCACTTCCCTTGGGCTGTTGGGGGGCCTGTAGTACACCCCCAACATAGTGACTGCGCCTTTCCTGTTTCTAAGCTCCACCCAGAGTGACTCGTTACACGATCCCTCTGAATTGTCCTCCCTCTGCACCGCTGTAATATGCTCTCCAACTAATACCGCTACTCCCCCACCTCTTTTGGCCCCTCCTCTGTCTCGCCTAAAACACTTGTACCCTGGAATATTCAGCTGCCAGTCCTGTCCCTCTTTCAACCAAGTCTCTGTCACCGCAACCACATCCAAATTCCTCGTGCGCATTAAGGCCCCAAGTTCGTCTGTTTTACCTGCTACGCTCCTTGCATTGAAGTATAAGCACTCCAGACCTCCAGGCCCAGTGAGGTCGTCCTCCCCCAGAGTGCTCTTCTTCTTTGCCAGCCTTGTCCCAGCCCCAAGCTCGTCCCCAGCCTCCACACTTGTAGACCTAATATTTTGATCCCCACCCCCCTGCCATACTAGTTTAAACCCCCCCGATTATTTCAATTGAAATAATTGAGATACATCATGAACAGGAACAGCCACAGATTTGCATCCTGTGGGAGCCATTATCCAATTCAAACTAGAAACAGAAGCTTTTAACCATTTCCTTCCTAATTTAAATCAGAAAAGCCAAGACCACAAATAAGGTCCCTATCTCTATCTCAGCTAAGAACCAGGGATCAAAGCTGGACAGCAGAACTGAACAGTCAAGGACAGACGCTTTGGGGAAGGTTTGGAAGAATAGAAACATCCCAAGTTACACTAAAAGGGAAAATAAACTTGCATTTCACACTTTTACTTAAGGAGTTCTGTTATAGAGATCATATGTAATATTCAAAAATTAACTTTGTTTTCTCTTTCAATTAGATTTCTTACTGCAGCTTTTAGTGCTTGATGTAGGTCCTCAATAATGTCTGCTACATCCTCCAAGCCAACAGATAATCGTATTAGGGTGTCATTTATCCCCATTGCATCTCGATCTTCTTTTAGGACAGAAGCATGTGACATAACCACCCTACAAATGGGAATAGAATTTATTGGTGTTGAAGTGTTTTATTCATGATTTTCTATTATATACAGAATCAAGCATTTTCACCATCATTCTCCCCCACCTTACGTTATTTACATCTGTATTTGCTTGTGTGATGGGCTGGTGAAAGGTGGGGCTGCGGTGTTAACAGTGAACAGGTGGAGGAGGATACATTGACTTAGCTTTCCCCTTGGCAAGGCCTCAGCCAGAGTTGACTTACCAACCCTTTTCTCAATTAGTATAAATTGTGATCATTTGAAATTTGGCTGTGTTTGGCCTGATGTGTGAAGGTGAAAAATTTCAGCAACATGTCACGCTTTCGGCAATAACCTAGATTAAAGTATGGTTTATTTATTAGTCACAAGTAGGCTTACATTAACAGTGCAATGAAGTTACTGTGAAAATCCCCCAGTCACCACACTCTGGCGCCTGTTCAGGTACACCAAGGGAGAATTTAGCATGACCAATGCACCAATCCAGCACGTCTTTCGGACTGTAGGAGGAACCCCGAGCACCCGGAGGAAACCACCACAGCCATGGGGAGAACATGCAGACTCCACACAGACAGTGACCCAAGCTGGAAATCGAAACCGGGTCTCTGATGCTGTGAGGCAGCAGTACTAACCACTGTACCACCATGTTGCCCAATTGTAGCTTACATTCATCAGTACTAGTGTAGTACTTTTTATGGATCAAAAGTAATATTGCTTGTTGTGACAAAAGATTGAAAAATGGTTTTATCCTTTAATGGAATTGGAAATGGAAAGGTTCCAAGATACGTGGTTAAAAGTTTGGCAGGTTTAAAAAGAAAATCACAAGGTTGAACTGTCAAACTGAAAGTATTAACTATTTCAATCCCTGCAAAAAAGTAGACAATGTAAAATCACCAAGGCAGTAGCAAAAAAAATAAAAATTAAACATTTATGGTGATTTGTTGAAATTTGGTCTGGAATTCAAAGAATGAATTCGTGGAAATGTGTAAAAAAATTTAATCAAAAGTGCAGGAAAAGTATTAAGGGAAACATGCTTGGGGTTACCACTGACCAGAAACTCAACTGGACTCGCCACATAAACAGGTCAAATATTAGGAATACCGTGGCAAGTAACTCTCTTCCTGACTTCTCAAAGTCTGTTGGCACAAATCAGGAGTGTGATAGAATACTCCCCACTTGCTTGGATGGGTACTGCTCCAACAAAACTCAAGAAGATGGACACTGCTGCCTCACAGCGCTAGGGACCCAGGTTCAATTCCTGGCTTGGGTCACTGTCTGTGGGGTTCCTCCTGGGTTTCTTCCCACAGTCTAAAAGATGTGCTGGTTAGGTGCGTTGGCCATGCTAAATTCTCCCTCAGTGTACCCGAACAGGCGCTGGAGTGTGGGGACTAGGGGATTTTCACAATAACTTCAATGCAATGTTAATATAAGCCTACGTGAGACACTAATAAATAAACTTATAAACTTTAAATCATCCAGACAAAGCAGCCCACTTGATTGGCACCACATCCACTCCCTTCACCACCGCGCTCAGTAGTAACAGTGTGTACTATCTACAAGATGCACTGCAGAAATTCAAAGATCCTTAGATAGCACCTTTCCAACCCATAACCACTTCCATCTAGAAGGACAAGAGCAGCAGATACATGGGAACACCACCACCTACAAGTTCCCCTCCAAGCCAATCACCATCATGACTTTCCTTCACCATTCCTTCCCAATAGCTGGGTCAAAATCCTGGAATTCCCACCCTCACAGCATTGTGAGTCAACCCACAGCATGTGGACTGCAGCGTTTCAAGAAAGCAGCTCACCACCACTCATGCTGGCCAGCCAGCAACACCCACGTTCCACGATTGAACAAAAAAAATCTTACGACTCGTAGGTCATGGACAATCATGAGCTTTAATGAAATTATTTCGCAATATTGAAAAGTAATTGCTACACATGAAAATCCACACAAGCAAGGAATCAAATTGAATGTTTTTGATTATTCTGTTTGCTGAGGGAATTTCAGAATGAGCAATATTTAAGCAGGCACTAATTAGAAACAGTGACTTTTAATTATGATTCAGTACGATAGTTTTAGAATTTTTAAATATTTGGGAAGAATTGAAATAATAAAAAAATCCTGGAAAATTTCCAACTTAAAATCACCAACTGACTCTTTTTTCGGCATCAATGCACCATTAGTGCAAAAAGAGCATAAATCTGTTTGAATAAAGGATTTATCAAAAGAAAACAATGGAAGTTTCACTGCAAAATGAAAATCATATTTTTAAAATCTGTAACTGAGGAAAAAGGTAAGAGTTTTCAAAACTGCTCCCTGTTGGTCAAAAAGAATGATTAAGTGAATGGTTTATAGTCATGTGCTTCTCACTCGGATAATTGAGTGGAAGGAAAATCACATGATTACTAAATATCTGTTATTGGATCTTTTTGGTTGGTAGTCACATGCTTCTCATGGATCAGTTAGTGCTAAATGGGCAAAAACTAGAATGCATTTTGTAATATAAATGTGTATGCACAGAATACATTTTCCTCCAATCAGATGGAACCTTATACCTTGCAACACTTCAGGAGGGCTTTAATCTCACCATCAACCTAAAAGCTTTTAAAAGAACATGGACAAAGAACATTTCTGCAACTTTTTTGTAATCGACATTTGATATTTTCTCAGGAAGCATATTTCATTACATACATTGAAAAAATGTTTTGTTTTCTTGCATTACTCTGAACTACTTTCAAATAACCCATTCTTCAATCTCCTGATCCAAGTTTAGCCAATGTCTAAAACTAAAATAGTGTGATTGATATAGATTCTGTAAAAATTCCTTACGGATGCGCCGCTAGACTTTCATATCCTCCCAAACTCTCAGCAAGGGCAAACAGCTGAAAGAAAAAAGGTAAAACAAGAAGAAAAAATGTTTATTCTACTCAATCCTCACTCAAGTCATGCACAATCTCTCCGATTGGGAAACAGGAGATCACTATTTACATAAATGGAATGAACTGATAAGCAAAGAAGTGAGATGAGATTTTTCTCTACCATAGAACATGTTATTTTTATTAAAATCCTAAATTATCACCATATCATTCAGAGTCAAGCAGCTCTGACCAAGTGTTGCACTGAACCACAAATGACATAAAAATTCACGGTCTGAGGCACAGTCTGAACCACATTTGCTAATCTCAGCCAAGTCAATGGCAACAAGTTCAAACACTGACTTTAGCGTGGAACAAATTCCAACTGCTGAAAGGTATAACAGCAACTGAGGGTTCCTTGCTTCTGTGGTTGGCAGGTCCCATGACAATGTTTATTCCATCTTACACACTTCTAGACTCACCACTTCCTCACAGAACTATGATGGGTTATCATTCCCCCATCCTCTCTTCCACTCCAACAGCCTCACTGACATTTCCAGCACCTTTTGTACTGCCATCACCAAACACATCTTCCCCTTCTCTTTGAGCGTTCTTACCCATCTCCTCAACCTTGGCTCTTTTACAATCATACCCAACACCCTGTTCCCTTTGCCACGTGCCTTCCACGCAAGCTGACCACTATCTTCCGTCTCCTACACCGCTCCTTTGAAACACAAGTAAACTGGAGGAACAGCACATCTTCAATTATTCACTTTTACAGTCTTCTCACACTCAACCTTTAAGTTCAACAATTTTAAATTCACTGCCCCCTTTTTTTTGGCAGCAGCCATTAGTCATGATTCTGCTATTCCCATTTGCCTGTTCTAGCCCATCATCTATGCCATTTATCATCATCTCTTTAGTCATTTAATCTCTTGCTTTCCACATTCATCATTGGCCTTCCCTTTTGTTCTTTCTTTCCATCCACCCCCTTTTCCCTACCTCTGTACTTCCTAATAACCTGTCACAACTCTAAAATGTTCCAGTTTTGACAAAAAGTCATCAACCACAATTATTAACACTGTTTCTCTCTCCACAGATGCTGCTTGAACCTTGAGCATTTCCAGAATTTTCTGTTTTTATTGAAGAACACACATCTGAGGATGTTAGACGAGGGTAATTTTGAAGCCACCCAGGAAGACCACATAATCCAGAAACCCGTTAAAACATAGTCACATTGGATAAGAAACTGAAATACAATAGCAAATTTCACTTATTTCTCCTCCCCAGAAGAAAACGTTCTATTTCTTAAAAATACACCGCAAGAGTTTCCCATTTAATTTCAGTGCTGAAATCAGGCTCAGCGAAATTGTGCAAAGAAACAGAAGGAAAAATGAAAGTTCCACTCATTTTAGAAGTGGTCTCACCAAATATTTTAACACAGTCAATTTGGTGAGGAAGAAGTGTGGAAAGAAGTCCACAAGTACTCACTTTTAAGTTTTTAAAGAATGTCTTCGCATTTTCCAACCCTCCTTTAATTAAGAAAGCCATCATGCCTGAACTCCCAGTGCACTGCTGCTTCACCAGATCATATTGCGGATGAGAAGGGAGACCTGAAAAGAAATTATTTGGTGAAAAAAGGAGATTTTTAAAAAACACTTGTGTAAAGGAATGCAAGCACTATCGAGTAGGGACTCTTTCCCTCTCCAATTTACTTTGAAACAACAGCTGCATTGCAATATTGAGAACAATCAACTATGTATAGTTCCACATTCAAGAGTATTTAGCTCAGTTTCAGATCTACATCAAGCACAATGCACATAAAAGGTTGCATCAAGCCAGGTGGTTCCCCCGTTACGGCTTTCATCTCCACTTCCTTAAGTTCATGGATTTGAAATGATATGGTGAACATGTGGTTTAGTCATTTACTGACAGATTTGGCTGGTCCACATATAACACTATTGATTGGGTACTGCTCTTGTATCACTGTTCCAGGACCATCTTGAAAAGATAACTCCTTGCATCTTTTTTCAACTGCAATGTCAAATGACAGCCCTCCCCAGTGTTTGACCTTCACTTCCAACAATAAGTGCAAGGAGCTCATGGACTGATTGGTCACTACTCTAAAGCCCACCCATTCAACTGCCCGTGGATATATCCACCCTCCACTAGCCCATTAGGCAAAGGTATCTCTTGCCTGAGCCCTGAACTCTCTGCAGCAGCATAGTGGGAAGTTTAACAACACCACGTTAGAGTCCAACAGGTTTATTTGGTAGCAAAAGCCACACAAGCTTTCGGAGCCTTAAGCCCCTTCTTCAGGTGAGTGGGAATTCTGTTCACAAACAGGGCATATAAAGACACAAACTCAATTTACAGAATAATGGTTGGAATGCAAATACTTACAGCTAATCAAGTCTTTAGATACAAACAATGTGAGTGGAGAGAGCATCAAGACAGGCTAAAGAGATGTGTATTGTCTCCAGACAGGACAGCCAGTGGGACTCTGCAGGTCCAGGCAAGCTGTGGGGATTACTGATAGTGTGACATGGACCCAATATCCCGGTTGAGGCCATCCTCATGTGTGCGGAACTTGGCTATCAGCGACTCCGCAGCATAGTGGCACAGTAGTTAGCACTGCTGCTTCACAGCGCCAGGGACATAGCTTGGGTCACTATTTGTGCGGAGTGTTTCCTCCCACAGTCCAAAATACATGCTGGTTAGGTGCATTGGCCATGCTAAATTCTCCCTCGGTGTACCCATGTTTTGAACAGTATATTTTGTCTGTATAGCGTGCAAGAAACAATACTTTTCACTGTATGTTGATACATGTGACAATAATAAATCAAATCAAACAGATGCAGGAGTATAGCGACTGGGAGGTTTTCACAGTATCTTCATAGTAGTGTTAATGTATACCGACTTGTGACATTAATAAAAAAAGTTAAACTCTCCTACCTCCCCTCTGCAATCTCATCTTGACCTTGAAACCCTCTTACTGATCATTTGGCCCGAGTCACACGAAACTGCTGATTGCACAACTTCCCCTTCTCGTTCCCACATTGGCTGTTAACGGTTCTGTCCTCAAGCGCCATACCTTTGCTTTTTAAATCTATCGTCACATCTCATCCCAAAAAACAACCTTGACACACCCTTCCTGCAGCAACCACTCCTCCCTGAATTTGTCACTTCACAATCCATGGTTAACTTCCCCAAATCTCCACATTTCCAATCTGCCTGTCACAACACCGAAACAGTTCTCATTGAGATTACAAAAGACATTCTACAAGGTGGTGACAAATGTAAACTATCCCTCTTTGTCCTTCCTGACCTGTCTGCAGCCCTTTATATGGTTGACTCCACCATTGTCCAGCTAAGTGGAGTACGCTTGCCTGGTTCATTTCTCATCCAACTGTAACCAGAATGTCACTTTCAATGCGTCTTTTACTGCCAGCATCCAAAAGATGTGTAGGTTAGGTGGATTAGACATGGCGCAGGGTTACAGGGATAGAGTGGAGAGTAGGGCCTGGGTGGGGTGCTCTCTTTTGGACAGTCGGTACAGACCTGATGGCCTTTGCACTGTAGGGATTCTATGGATCTATCCTTGGCCACCTCCCATTTCTCATCTACATGCTGATTTACACATATGCTAATGACAGGTCTTTGGTAAGATCACACCCATGTGCAGTTTTGGTCTCCATAGTTAAGGAAGGATGCACTTGCATTGGAGGCGGCACAGTGAGGGTTCATAATGAGAGGCCAAGTAAATTGGGTTTATAATTCTCTGGAGTTTGGAAGAATGAGAGGTGATCTCATTGAAAGATAAGGATTCGGAGGAGGCCTGGCAGGATACTGTAGATAGACAGGTTGTTTCCCCTCACTGGTGAATTTACAACTTGGGACTGTCTTTTGATAAGCGTTCAGCTATTTAGGGCTGATATGGAGAGATTTCGTCATTCAAAGGTAATGTGCAATTGGAATTCTCCACCCCACAGGGCTAATGGATGCTCTATCATGGAATATATTAAATCAGAGAAAGATTTTTGGTCTCAAGAATCAAGGGATATTAGTGTTGTGGTACACCTTTTAAAAGCTGGTTATGTTTCTGAAGCAAGTGGCATAAGGGATGCAATGGAACACATCACACGACTTCTGAACGTTAGCAAACTGAAGATACCTGTCCAGTGAAGACCCAAGTGAACAGGCAGAACCATCCTGGAATAAAGAATCCATGTTATTGAGTTACTGATTCCATTGAGTGGTCAGTGCTTTGTGCATAGAACTAACTATCAGAGCTTAAGAAAGCACAACAAATGGGGAGCAAGCAGGAAAGTGGCAGTGAGACAGAATATCAACCATGATCATATTTAATGGAGGAGCAGGCTTAACAGGCCATATAGTCTACTCTAGTTCCTATCTCTTATGACATCCAGGTCTATCTAAAACACCATCTCTCATGACTCCCCTACTGCCATGGAATCACATCACTTATCCAACATTCAGTCCTGGATGAGAAAACACTCCTTCAAATTAAACTCTTCCCCCATTAGTAGCCATGCCTTCCGCTGTTTTGAACCCCCCGCCACCCCCCCCCCCCCCCCCCCCCCGGATTCTCTGCCTCCCTTGTGTTAAACCATACCAATGCCAGCACGACTAAAACCTTGAGAGTTTAGGAGGCTGGAGAGGAATAGGCAAATTGATTTTGAATACTTCAGCACGCACATGCAGATGTGTGTTGAAGTGATAACGGGGCTGGTAAACAAACCTTCTCCCAGACCTCAGATGAGCTTTAAAATGAAATATCAATCTAATCTCAAATTAGAAGTAGCAAGTGTTGGTAAACTTTCCAAAATGTAATGATTCAGGAATGCTTTAAATTCATCAAGAACAAATGAGTAAACCCTCGGACAGACAATTCTTGCCACTGCTGTTTTATAACTCAAGTATCACCATAACTCGTGAAGTTTGAATATTTACTTCTACAACTTGATGAACTGTCAATGTAACGAGCTCTTCATGCAGATCAGAAAAAGTATTCTGTACCCTCGCCATATACCAGTGCACGAAACAGCCAAACGATTAATTCTCTAAGTTTCAACTCCATCCGCATCCACCCATCTCTTTCAAACTGGGATTATTTTCAACGTCAAGTGGCAAATTCAATAGCTAACTAATTAGAATTTGTCAATCTAATATTTTTAAACCAATGAATGGACAGGAAATTGTCCAAAATCAGTTCAATTTTCTTTCTCGATAGATGAAATGTTAAATGATCCCCTATTTTGCAGCGCTATAATTTCAACAGTTAGAAGACAAAGTCAACTCTTTAAGAAGGGAGAAGGGAACAAGCAATGATATTTTTGTATAAATATACTCTGATATCATTAGTATGTAGAGTAGGCCCAACAACACATTTGAAAGCAGAACCACATTGTAATCTTTTGTTACAAAAGAAACTATAGCAATGGGCAGGTTATCAAAATACTGGAATCGCAAATTTAATCCCAGATACAATACGACTTGGCAAATATATTTGATTAGGTGAACTTGATTCGCAGTTTATAAACTTGTTTAACCATGTCAAACTGTGTAAATGTGGCAAACAAAGTAGATGCTATTTTTTTGTCTTGCCTTTGTAGGAAGCTGAATCACATTTGTTCGTGTTTGATTTAGTTTAGTTTAAGTTTTAAAATGTTTGATTTTCATAAGTTTGATTTAGTTTAAGTTTAAATAAACTTAAACTAAACTAAACCAAACAAATGTGATTCAGCTTCCGACAAAGGCAAGACAAAAATTTGCGTGTTTCCTATCATCTTAATGGGCAAATACATTGTCCAATTTGGTACTGAACCCAACTGACTCGGAAGGCTTGAGATGTGAATCACAATTTTTGAAGTTAGTCAGTTTTAGCTGATGCATTACTAATAATGCTACAGTTGGTCTTGAACCCGAGTTGGAGTAGGATGGAGCCAGGCTTCATTAACACAGCCAAATGGGAAAATAGATCTAATTGGATATTGCTTCAAACAATAATAGCTTGCAAAAAGGTCCAGTTGACAAGTGCACCGTCTGGGTAAAATGCTCTTTCGGAGAGTCAGTGCAGACTCGATGGACTGAATGGCCACCTTCTTCATTGCAGGGATTCTAATAAAGCAGAGAACAAAGCTGTACAGGTGAGCAACCTCAGCTTCAACCTCTGATCTATGTACAGTTTACTATGTCAGCAAAAATGTCTCAGCTGCACCTATGGCTACCTTGCAATTTCTGCTGAGACTGACATGCAAGTAAATGTCACTGAAGATTGGCTTGAGCTGTTTCCATAGTTCTCATACTGAAAACTAGCAGACGAACATGCAATGGTTAAGCGTTATTAAAGGATAGGTGCTGTCGGGGCATGTAAAATGTCAGAGACGAAAAAGACAGAGGGAGCAAGTTACTTATCTGCCTGACAAACGTGGTCAAGGACAAAAGGTTTACATGAAAACATACTTTAAAACTTAATTAATAATGGTGCTACAAAGTAAGTTTTACACAAGTCAAGACATACCTCCTTATCAATTGTATGGAACTTGTGCCACATTCACGATGGGTTCCACTATCAAATAAAACTCCACATTAGTAACAAATTACATCTAAACCACTGACCTGGAAAAATGACCTTCTCTACCCGGGGATCTGCCTCCAAAAACTGGGCTACAACCAGCGCATTCTTGAAGTGTTGTTCCATTCGAAGAGCTAATGTCTTCAAGCCACGATTACACATATAGCAGTCAAATGGTGATGGAACTGCACCAATAGCTACAACACAGTAACATTTCCATTAAATGTAGGTCTATAAGTCATATTTTGGATCAAGTTGTTTATTTGAACATTAGGTATGGCCCTGACGTGAAGTATAAAAAAAGCATGCCAAATACACTATATTTTCCAATCCCCCCTGTCCCAGAGAGATCAGAACTGCACATTGTTCAAACTCACTTGAAGTACTGAGACTCTATATAAACATAATCTCTATGATTTCGTTTTCCATTTCTCTCCAAAATGAACCCCAGTAATCTGCTGCAACAAGTTCATTACTAAGCCTCGGGCCTCACTCACATGTGAACTTGTCCTCTCAAGCAGGGCTTCGCTGCCTTGAACAAGTTGTCTCAGGTTGAATACAGATTAAGCATAACTTCCCTACTTATTTATTCGATCCCTCTGGAAGTAAAGCCAAGTGCTTAGTTTATTTTTTTTTGGAAGGCCCTGCTCACCTGTGGTGCAGCTTTGAGTGACTGGTACGTTCCAAGATCAATTTGTTCCATTACTCCACCTGGATTCACTCCTTCTAAGTAGTAAGTGACTCCCTACTTTCTGGGCGGCATGGCAGCAGTGTGGTTAGCTATGCTGCCTCACAGCGCCAGGGACCTGGATTTGATTCCCAGCTTGGGTCACGGTCTGTGCAGAGTCTGCACGTTCTCCCCGTGTCAGGGCTTCCTCCGAGTGCTCCGGTTTCCTCCCACAAGATATTTAATTCCAAAGAAGGAATAGTTACCCAATTCCCTATACCAAAATGAACACTTTGCTGCACAGAATTTCATTTGCCACTTATCTGCCCACTCTGCAATCATTTTTGTGTGTCTTCCTGTATTTTGCTGGTCAGTCATTCTCCCTGTCCGCTCTACCTCACCCTCCATTTAATATCATGATCAAATTTTATTATAGTTCGAAAAATGCATCAATGTATGAATTTGGGACATGGTGAACAAAGTCCAAGCCATGACTTTTAACATTTCCTCACCCTGTCTTTTAAATGAAAACAGGCAAAATATCCACCCAATATCGCCAGCATTTCCATATAATTGCTGCAAGTTTATTTTGTTCAACTTCCTGAGGCCCATCTTTGCTCATTCTAATTCTAATTTAGGTACATACGTACTCATAGAATGAATCTTCATGGTCTGATATTTTCATTTCAGATCATCTGTCCTAATTGTTTTTTCTTCTTAATATCATGTTCCATTTGCCATCCTCTCCTGCGCTGTTTTTATACTTGGCATGTGCCTTTTTCTGCAGACTTTATTTTGTCAATTTGTTACTGCATCTCTTTCTTGGCTAGTTTTGTCTTTAATCATTGAATTTTAAATATATATTCCATACCTGCCTTGTAGATGGTGGACAGGCTTTGGAGAGTCAGGAGGCGAGTTACTTGCCACAATATTGCTAGCCTCTGACCTGCTTTTGTAGCCACTATATTTATATGGCTGGCTGGTCCAGTTCAGTTTCTGGTCAACACTAACCCGCAAGGAGTTGATAGTGACTATTACCATTGAATGTCAAGGGAAGATGATTAGATTCTCTTGTTGAGATGGTCACTGCCTGACACTTACAACTATAATAATCCCAGTGTTTACATTTTATGTACTCATCTGAATTCTAGGCAACAGTCCAACACAAAAAGGATCAAAGCTCACAATCAAAAATAGAGATCAGGCATAAAGAACATATTTCCTTAAGACTCAGTTGGCAGACTATATATAATCTTAGTCCTTGCACCTTTTATCCCATGCCATTAATTTAAGATTTATGGCAGGATTTCGCACCATAACATTAGCTGGATAAATCCAAAGGATGTCTGTTAAATGGTAGATGTTTGCACAGTAAAATTGCAAAATTATATACCTACACATATGGAGATATATTCTTGTACAGATGCCAAGTAATCTTAAAATGTTAAGAACTATGACGTTGAAAGCAAGATACCAAACCACCAAGTCAATCTCTGAATGACTTGTGGTTTTAACTCCGCCTTGCCAGAATGAGACATTTGTGTATTTCACAACAGAACAATTCTACCCCATGATAAGAACAGCAGTTACCATAAGCAGTGCCACAGAACTGTGGACATGCTTATCATACAACATAATGTTCAGAGTTGTAAATGATTACCATTTTGCAAGAATTTCAATTTTTCATAGAGATCATCTCGATTCATAGAAGCCAAGCCCATGACTACATCACTGTGACCTGGAAATATAAAGAAAGGGGGCTGATTTTAGTTTCTGGTTATGAAGCTATTCAACTGAATGATTTCATTAGAGATTTCACTGAAAGATTTTTCAAAAACTTAGTACAATCTGCTTTGATCTAAAGATTTAGCAAGGTTAAAGCCACTTATTAGAAGATATGGGAACATTACCACCTGCAAGTTTTCCTCCAGGCCACAACCCATCCTGATTTGGAACTATATCACTCGGTCAAAATCCTGAAATTCCCTCTCTAAAAGCACTATGGTGTGCTTATATCACATGGGCAGCAGCAGCTCAAGAAGACAGCTCCAACACCTTCCCAAGGGCAATTAGGGATGGATAACAAATGCTGCCCACATCTTGTGAATAAAAGGTCAACTGCAAAATTTTAATGCCAAAAGAATCTGAGAAGAGATATTCTGATTAATTCAGGTGGACTGGAGAATTAATCCAGATAATTCTTAAATCTCACCATGGCAATTTGAATTCAGTTTCAAAACTTTAAAAGATTGGAAACAAAAAGCTGTTGGGACTGCTACAAGAGCGTTGAATGGTTCACTAAATGTTCTTTAGGGAAGGAAACTGCTGGCTTTACCTAGCCTGCCTGATGCACAAGTAGAACAGGAACAAAGGTTCTGCTAAGGGAGTATGAACAGCTAGGAGCTAAATTAAAAAGCAGAACCAAAAAGGTTATAATCTCTGGATTACTACCCGAGCCACGAGCTCATTAACACAAGGTCAATAAGATTAAGGAGGTAAATGCGTGGCTCAAAGATTGGTGTGGGAGGAATAGATTTGAATTTGTGGGACACTGGCACCAGTATTGGGGAAGAGGGGACCTGTTCTGATGGGACGGTCTTCATTTGAATCATGCTGGGACCAGAATCCTGGTGAATCGTATAACTAGGGTTGTAGATAGGTCTTTAACCCCCCACTATTTAGTTTAAAGGAGAGGGTAGAAGTGTTAAAGAAGCCAAGGGCTCAGGAGAGGTTAGTAAAGTTTCAAGACCACGTAATAGAACGGAGAGCATAGAAGGTGGCAGGAATCTAACCTCAGGCAGAGCAAAAAAGGTGATAAGTATGAGAAGGGAGGTGATCAATGCAGGACTGACGGTGTTGCATCTAAATGCATACAGTATACGGAAAAGGTAAATGAGCTCGTTGTGCACGTTGAAATTGGCCGGTACGATCTTGTGGGCATCACAAAGACATGGCTGCAAAGGGATCAGGGTTGGGATCTAAATATCCAAGGATACGTGTCCTATCGAAAGGACAGGCAGATTGGGAAAAGGGGGCAGGGTTGCATTGTTACTAAAGAATGAAGTTAAATCGATAGCAAGAAGCGATATAGGATCAGAAGGCTTAGAATGTCTGTGGGTAGAGTTGAGGAATCGCAAAGGTAAAGACCCTGATGGGAGTTATGTACAGGCCCCCGAGCAGTAGTCAGGATGTGGGGCAGAAAATAAATCAGGAGATAGAAAAGGTATATAAAAAAGGCAAAATTACAAGAATCATGGGGGACTTCAATATGCAGGTGGACTGGGAAAAATCAGATAGATAGTGGATCCCAAGAAAAGGAATTTATGGAATGTCTAAGATGTTTTTTGGAGCAAACCTACTAGGGAACAGGGAGTTCTGGATTTGGTGATGTGTAATGAGGCAGACTTGATTAGGGAACTTAAGGTGAAGGAATCCTGAGGGAGCAGTGACCACAATATGACAGAATTTACCCTGCAATTTGAGGGGGAGAAGCTGGAATCAGATGTAATGGTATTACAATTAAGTAAAGGTAACTACAAAGACGTGAGGGAGGAGCTGACCAGAATTGATTGGAAAGGGAGCCGAGCAGGGAAGACAGTGGAACAGGAGTTTTTGTGGGTTATTCAGGAGGCACAACAGAAATTTGCCCCAAGGAGGTGGAAACATGTCAAGGGGAGGACGAGGCATCTCCATGGCTGATGAGGGAAGTCAAGGACAGCACAAAAGCAAAAGAAAAAGCATACAAAGTGGCGAGGATTAGTGGGAAGTCTTTAAATGCGAGCAGAGGACAACAAAAAAGCAATGCGGGCTCGGGGGGCGGGGGGGGTTAGAAAGAGAAGATGAAATGAGTGTAAACTAGCTAGTAATATAAAAGAAGATAGAAAGAGTTTTTTTTCAATATATAAAAAGGTAAGAGGCAAAAATAGTCATTGGACCACTGGAAAATGAGGCTGGTTAAGTAATAATAGGAAACAAAGAAATGGCAAGAGGAACTGAATTGTTATTTTGCATCAGTCTTCATGGTGGAAGACACCAGTGGGATGCCAGAGTTCCAGGAGAATCAGGGGCACTGGTGAGTATAGTGGCCATCACTAAGGAGAAGGTTCTGGGGAAACTGAAAGGTCTGAAGGTGGATAAATCACCTGGACCGGATGGACTACACCCCAGGGTTCTAAAAGAGATAGCTGAGGAAATTGTGGAGGCATTGGTGGTGATCTTTCAGGAATCACTGGAGGCAGGGAGGGTCAACACAGTAAGAGTTTTAACAACACCAGGTTAAAGTCCAACAGGTTTATTTGGTAGCAAATGCCATTAGCTTTCGGAGCGCTGCTCCTTCGTCAGATGGAGTGGAAATCTGCTCTCAAACAGGGCACAGAGACACAAAGTCAAGTTACAGAATACTGATTTAGAATGCCAATCTCTACAACCAACCAGGTCTTAAAGATACAGACAATGTGAGTGGAGGGAGCATTAAGCACAGGTTAAAGAGATGTGTATTGTCTCCAGACAGGACAGTCAGTGAGACAGCTGTCACTGGCTGTCCTGTCTGGAGACAATACACATCTCTTTAACCTGTGCTTAATGCTCCCTCCACTCACATTGTCTGTATCTTTAAGACCTGGTTGGTTGTAGAGATTCGCATTCTAATCAGTATTCTGTAACTTGATTTTGTGTCTCTGTGCCCTGTTTGAGAGCAGATTTCCACTCCATCTGACAAAGGAGCAGCGCTCCGAAAGCTAATGGCATTTGCTACCAAATAAACCTGTTGGACTTTAACCTGGTGTTGTTAAAACTCTTACTGTGTTTACCCCAGTCCAACGCCGGCATCTCCACATCATGGCAGGGAGGGTACCAGAGGACTGGGAAGTAGCTAATGTAATACCATTGTTTAAGAAGGGAGGGAGGCAGCAGATAGGAAATTATAGGCCGGTTAGCCTGACTTTGGTCATTGGCAAGATTTTAGAATCCATTATTAAGGATGTGGTCGCGGATTACTCGGAAGTGCATGATAAAATAGGACTGAGTCAGCATGGCTTCATCAAGGGGAGGTCTGGTCAGACCCCATTTGGAGTATTGTGAGCAGTTTTGGGCCCCGTATCGAAAGATGGATGTGCTGGCCATGGAAAAGGTCCAGAGGAGGTTCACAAAAATGATCCCTGGAATGAAGAGCTTCTTGTATGAGGAATGGTTGAGGACTTGGCTTTGATCTTTGGGTCCTCACTGTCCACGGGGATGGTGCCAGAGGACTGGAGAGTGGCGAATGTTGTTCCTCTGTTTAAGAAAGGGAAGAGAAATGACCCTGGTATTATAGACCGGTTAGTCTTACTTCGGTGGTTGGTAAATTGATGGAAAAGGTCCTTAGAGATGGGATTTACGACCATTTAGAAAGATGCGGATTAATCCGGGATAGTCAGCACGGATTCGTGAAGGGCAAGTCATGCCTCACAAATTTGATTGAATTTTTTGAGGAGGTAACTAAGTGTGTTGATGAAGGTAGGGCAGTTGATGTCATATACATGGATTTTAGTAAGGCGTTTGATAAGGTCCCCCATGGTCTGCTTATGATGAAAGTAAGGAGGTGTGGGATAGAGGGAAACTTGGCCGATTGGATAGGTAACTGGCTATCTGATCGAAGACAGAAGGTGGTGGAGGATGGAAGATTTTCGGACTGGAGGCAGGTTGCTAGCGGAGTGCCACAGGGATCAGTGCTAGGTCCTCTGCTCTTTGTGATTTTTATTAATGACTTAGAGGAGGGGGCTGAAGGGTGGATCAGTAAATTTGCTGATGACACCAAGATTGGTGGAGTAGTGGATGAGGTGGAGGGCTGTTGTAGGCTGCAAAGAGACATAGATAGGATGCAAAGCTGGGCTGAAAAATGGCAAATGGAGTTTAACCCTGATAAATGTGAGGTGATTCATTTTGGTAGAACTAATTTAAATGTGGATTACAGGGTCAAAGGTAGGGTTCTGAAGACTGTGGAGGAACAGAGAGATCTTGGGGTCCATATCCACAGATCTCTAAAGGTTGCCACTCAAGTGGATAGAGCTGTGAAGAAGGCCTATAGTGTGTTTGCTTTTATTAACAGGGGGTTGGAGTTTAAGAGCCATGGGGTTATGCTGCAACTGTACAGGACCGACCTTGGTGAGATCACATTTGGAATATTGTGTGCAGTTCTGGTCACCTCACTATAAGAAGGATGTGGAAGCGCTGGAAAGAGTGCAGAGGAGATTTACCAGGATGCTGCCTGGTTTGGAGGGTAGGTCTTATGAGGAAAGGTTGAGGGAGCTAGGGCTGTTCTCTCTGGAGCGGAGGAGGCTGAGGGGAGACTTAATAGAGGTTTATAAAATGATGAAGGGGATAGATAGAGTGAACGTTCAAAGACTATTTCCTCGGGTGGATGGAACTATTACAAGGGGGCATAACTATAGGGTTCGTGGTGGGAGATACAGGAAGGATACCAGAGGTAGGTTCTTTACGCAGAGAGTGGTTGGGGTGTGGAATGGACTGCCTGCAGTGATACTGGAGTCAGACACTTTAGGAACATTCAAGCGGTTATTGGATAGGCACATGGAGCACACCAGTATGATAGGGAGTGGGATAGCTTGATCCTGGTTTCAGATAAAGCTCGGCACAACATCGTGGGCCGAAGGGCCTGTTCTGTGCTGTACTGTTCTATGTTCTATGTTCTATCTATTATAGATTCCAGCAGACATTTACAGAGTCACAAAGCAGAACTGACAGCCATAAAGTTTAAGATATGGCACTGGATCATGAACGTTAAAAGAAAGGAATTCAAAAACTTTTGGCGCAAGTGTAGCATTTTTATTTTAAATGAAATAGTTGCAAAAGATGCTCTGGTGTGAAGGTGACATTTTGTGAAATGATACTTATTCATGTATCCATTCACAACTGGAACTTGGGAGAGAGATGAAGCAATTTTCATGGATATCACAGCAATTCAAATCATTATAAACACATTACATTAGAATTTCACTCCTTGATTTTTCAGACATCATACATGAACTATGCTGTGAGTGTTAATTTAAATCCCAAATGCTCTCACCATTCATGTATTTTGTCGCAGAATACATACAGATGTCAGCACCAAGGGCCAAAGGTCGCTAAAAAGAGAGAATAATTATTCCCATGGCAACACAAATACAACATCCGGCAGTCTATACTATGAATCATCAACTTCAATATAATTCTAAATGAGATTATTCACTCATACCCTATTCAAAGCATGATACTCCAAATTATTAGAAGGAAGGTGAAACCGTATTTATGCTGAAGTGTTAAGGTTGCACAAAGCACAACTGAAAACACATTAAACTTCCAACCTTGCAAATTTCACCAAGTTAGTGATTCTTCACAACATTTATAGTCAACTCCAGTCTAATGAGAGCAGCTGACCAAAAAAAACTCTGAAATAAAAACATTAAAATTGCTTTCCTTTCTCTTCCACTACCCAAATTGCTCACTCTAAATTATGAATAATTTGCCTGCTTTCTTGAGTAAAAATACTTCACATGATGGGTACTCCATATCTGTAATTGAAACAGCTGACAGGCTACTGGACTCCAGCAGCAGCAAAGAGGAGCTGCATTCTACCTTCAGGCGAATCCACACATGCACTTCCAGCATCAAAAAGCACCAAATCTATTATTGCACATCTATTACCAGCTGCTAACTCAGCAAAGAGCAAGAATCATCGATCTTTATCACCCCACTACACCATCAATATAATCATCAGGTGCACTACTATCTTCCTTGCTGCATCCCCCACCCCATCTCCAACCTCCCAAAACAAATGACCAGTGTTGGTTCAATCTTTCAGATCAGAGTCTTTACTCAAGGGGCAATTGACCTCATTGACAAGAGAATCTATTGAAATATAGCTGACTGCAGAGGATTAAATGAGAGTGGGACCTTAGCTGTAATGAAAGGGTCAATTCCAAAGATTGGGTTAAAACTTATTAAATAGTAAACTGTTAAAGTGGAATCTACTTTGCAAGCGACTTCAAAACATGAAGATCAATCACTCATTCTGGGCTTGAATCAGGAAAAACATCTTAGAATCAAAGTCACCAGAGTTGCACGTTAATAAGAAATGTTAACATTTCATCTGAAATTGGTAAATTACATAGGACAAATAAAATCAGCAAATAAGCCCAGTTTACTTAGGGTGGCACAAGGGCAGCATGGTGACACAGTGGTTAACACTGCTGCCTCACGTCACCAGGGACCCAGGTTCAATTCCGGTCTTAGGTCGCTGCCAGTGCGGAGTCTGCACATTCTACCCGTGTCTGCGTGGGTTTCCTCCGGGTGCTCCGGTTTCCTCCCACAGTCCAAAGATGTGCTGGTTAGGTAGATGGAGGGAGAATTCAGCACGGCCAATGTATCCAAACAGGTGCCGGATTGTGGCAACAAGGGAATTTCACAGCAACTTCATGGGTTATGTCACAAGTAGGCTTGCAATAACACTGCAAACTAAAAACAGCTGTTACTCAACTATGTTGATCATTCGGACGATGCACTGCTTTGAAAGCATCCCAAGAATTTCCATGGAATGGCAATCACCGCTGGATTGCTGCTCCAACCCTTTAATTCTAACCTTTCCTGAGTAACTACTCTACTAAGAGAATCAGAACCATCCAAAGTGTTTGATTTAAATTGGAATATTAGATGGTTCCAGGTGCAGGGTAATTGCCCATCTAAAGTTTTAATTTCGGGGAATGGAATTTCTGGCCCTTGCAAGTATCTCATTACCCCAACTCACTTGCAAATGAGGATTGATTTTTTTTTTCCAGAGCTTAAGAGTAAATACAAGTAGCAATAGAAATTTACAAAGTGACATCCATTGGACACACTATAAAATGGTAATGTTCCAAAGTCCGTTGGCCTGAAGGAGGTCTTATGGCACAGTGGTAGGACATCTACCTCTGGACCAGAAACTCTGGGTTCAAGTCCTATGCCAGGACTCGTTGGCTCTGTCCATAATGCGGTTCAACAGGCTGATAATTAGTTCAGAAATCGCTCCACCACTTCCCTCACTATTCCGCAAGGGAAAAACAGTGTCAGTGTGACGATTCGCTAAAAATAAATTTGGTCTAAATACAATGATTCTTTAGAAAATAATGGACAAATTGTTTTGGGAGTTGTTACAGTCAAGAGTTCTACTAAAAGCTTGGCAAGAGAGAGAAGAGATCGTTCATCATAGTAAAGTGGAGACAGTGGCTGGCCATACATGGTGATGTGTTGGAGTCGCACGAAATAGAAGCGTGGCACCAAAAAAGATAAATCAAATTTCGCCTCATGTCCCAAAGCACTTCAGAGGCATTATAAAACAAACCATGACACCAGCCCACATAGGTTTACTTCTTATGGTAAAAGAGTGCATTGTTATCAAGTGATTAGATGAGGGAAAGTCAACAAATGGATAAAATGTTATCTACACAATATACCACAGGAAAAGGATTTGGGGACAGATTAACTATAAGGATACTACAGAAATGGCTAGATTACGGTAAAAAAAAATTGGTGTTGGGGGTTCTCAAGTTACTGGAAGAGTCTTAAACATTACATTTTAAAATAAGGCCTTCAACAAAATACAGTGGGTAGGACATAAGATGATATTCAAAAGGAGTGAAGATGAACATACAGATAAAAATAACTCTTTCATTACAGGATAATGGATATCTGGAATTGGGCTTCCAGGGATGTAACTCAGTTGATAATTGTAAAAAGATGATCAGACATTTGATGAGAAAGTTGAAAGACTCAGGTAGTGAACTATGTCTTCTGTTTCCCCCCCAACAGTCGAGGTAGATGTGCCAAAATGAGTCTTTTTCCTGCCCTTAACTCTTTCAGAAATGGACGTAATGTCAAAACTCATCCAAAGACCAAAATGATAAACAAACTTTACTGCTACCCCTACCAGATCTGTTGTGTTACATCATACTCGTCTGTCTTGCCCATTCTCACATGTCCATTGTAGCTGGTCTGCAACTGCTCTCAGATGTCCATCATGTAACTACTTCTAGGTCAAGCCTTCTTTCTGTTGCCCTCACTTTGTCCAAGAGATCTCTGTAGCTTTTCAGTTCTGATCACATGCTTTAAGATTTTGTGTTCTGAATAATACTTTTTAAAAAGAGTTATTTTTGGTCTTGTAATTTCAAGCATCTCTTCATCTGTCTTATGGTCCAAGTATGGAATTTTAAGTGTATATATTGGCACCTACGTTTCAAAGGGGTCTATTTCTTCCACAGATCTTTACTTATTGTCCAGGTTTCAGAGGCACACAGGAAAGTGGATAGATTGCAACAACAGGAGTTTGTCTTCCCTCATTACAAGCTTGAGTTTTCTTGTTAACACTTTCATCTTCAAGTTATTTCTGGCCATCTATAACCTTCTGATTTTGGCATCACATCTACTATCTTCTATTATCATTTGTCCCAAATAGACAAAAACTTGTTCCAGTGTGACTGCCCCATCCACTTCAATCTTCACTGGTTTCTTCTAATGTAATCCTTCCAATTACCACGGTGCCTTTTTGCCGATCATACTAAATCAGTTTCTAAACTTCAAAATTTTACTTTGATCTACGGTACTTTGTAGGATCTTTACTGATACTGAAAGTAGCGCTGTGTTCACAGAGAACTACAAGATTGATATGTTCTTGTCTCCAACTTTTACCCCTGGAAATACATCTAATCCCCAGAATATTTTTGCAGTGAATAATTTTGGTGACAGTATATAGCCTCGTCATACTCCTCTCTTCTCTCCAAGATGGCTGATACTCACTCATTTTATTACATTTAGAAAATTACATCGAGTTTATTGCCAAAATATTTCTTTAAAAATATCAAGGACTATCCAGAGCAAGCAGAGGAGTGAGGTTGAAGCATGAGATCAGCTACGATTATATTGAATGGCTGGGCAGGGTTGAAGAACAAGATGGTCTTCTCCTGCTGGTGGTCCACAAAAAGCTTCTCAAGCAGGGCTGGATCTGGAATTATTTATAGAACTCATTACATTTTAAATGAATAGAAGCGGTAAGGTTTGAAATATGTAAAACCTTACACTACACAATGTTTTGTGAGGTGTACAATTAGCATAATGGTGCAACAATTTCTGCACCAGTGGGAGAACGATGCAATGTTACTGTTGTGTGTCAGATTGCACAAATTACACACCCTTCAATCCAAATACAAGACACAGCAATGGAAATTTTACTGAGCCAAGTACAATTAAATACAAAAAGCAGCATGAGCAAAGAAAACAATATTCCAATTAAAAGAAATTTACTCATGTCAGATATTTGAAATACATCAGATATTTTTATTCCTTTTAGCACTCGGGATATTTGTGGACCTCCACCATTACCTGGAAATAGGCCGACATGAAAGTATTGTCCACGACCAGAATGATGTCTCCATGCTTGTGTACGGTTTCTGCACAAACTTTGATGTCTGTCACATTCATCATAGGGTTGGTAGGAGTCTCAATCCAGACAAGCTGTGAAAGGAAACAAACAGATTAGACATAGGGGTTTTGCAAAGGAGAATAATGATGGAAGTGATAATAAAGTGGAGCAGGCCGTTGACTTCTCAAAGGTCATGAACTAAATCATAAATAAACCTGACACCATTTAGTGGATCTTCCCATCAGTCTCGAGCCTTGAACGTCCAGGAAGAGGAGAGAGATGTTGCCTAATTGATTAGGCACCGTGATTATCTACCACATCCAGCTCAGTCTGCCTTACAGATCTCTGCCTCCCAGCTACATCTCTATATAGCGAGTAAAACAATTAAACCAAATTGACAAACCGAGGGACAAATCAAAAGAGCAGCCCTTTAAAAGACGCACTGTGACAAACAAAAACAATCTACAAAGAAAACTTAAAATATCAAATCAACATGTGACAAAAAGGGGGTCCATAAAAACACCCCAGTCCCCACGGAGTGGAAGGCCTCAATCGTATCGACAGATATTGCATGCTCCCTCTCCAAGGACACCCAGCTGAGAACAGCAGCAGTCGGGTCAGACAGCCCCCTTGACCCCCCACTGCCTCAACTTGATGATGGATGACGTGGTCTGGCCCAGGAGCAGGTTCACGAGGAGGTCATCCCTCACTGGGAGTCTCTTTATACTTTTTAAAATTGAAAAAAATGACCAAAATGACCATCCCTGATGGGGCACGGTAACTAAAGCAAAATGTCAAAGAAAACATAACCACTTAAATTAAAACTGGGGTGATGATGCACTCCAGTAACCCCTGTTTATGAAAAACAAAAATCAATAAGTTAAACAAAAATGACAGAAGCGACAGCCCCGGGTGAAGAACTGCAGCCAAAATGTCAAAAGGAAACTTGACTAATTAAATAAAAATATCATTCCGGGGAGATGAGGCACCCCCACCCACACTGTTGCAAAAGGCCCGAAGTGTGCTGGTGGACACCACACGCTCTCACATGAAGGCCACCAAGCTGTGACTGTAGCTGCATTAGTGGCTGACAGTCAAGTCAGATGACCACCTTGACTGCCCGCTGCTTGGGCCGCTAATGGCCACCTTGGCCAGGCCCAGCAGCAGGCTTACGAAGAGATATTCCTCTCTCCTCATCTCCCACTGCACTGGAATGTTTCTTTATACCCTCTTGTGCACTGATAAAAATGAGCAACTAATTGCAAGCCTCGCCCCATGTTTATACCGAGTACATCAAATTAACAAAGAGGGGAACAAATTAAAAGATCAAATGAAATTATACTTTTGAACAAAATGAAAGTTAATAAATTAAACACAAACGAGAGGGGTTGACAGGCCCTGGTGATGAACTGTAACAGATCAAAAGGAAACTTAATAAATTAAAAAGTAATTGTGGGGGGGGGGGGGTGATGAATCACCCTACGATGCCCACCGGTCACACAAGGTGTGAAGCATGCTGGTGGACACCATGCGCTCCTCTTTCCAAGGCTGTGCAGCTGTGAACGTTGCCGCAGTGGAGGGGCACAGACAGTCGGGTTGGACAACAACCTTGACTGCTTGACCCAGAAATGGCCACCTTGGCCAGGCCCAGCAGCTGGCTTACGAGGTCCTCCTCTGCACCAGGATTTCTCTTTATTCATGCTCTCAGTTCTTAATGGCCAGCACCTATACATCTTTAACGTAATTAACCAACCACTAACAGATCAGTACCAACCTTTAAATATAGTGGGCTTCTATATTGTTGAGTAGATGCCAGTGTGGTAGCTGTAATTAAATTAACCCAAAATCCCTCCTGTGCCACAATTAATTGTTTTAAGAATTGCATACACTCTTATTTAAACTTTTGTGCATTTTCTTAAGTTGTATCAAATGAGATGATGATTTTTGCTGCAAGACTGGTGGAAGGGAGCTGAGCTTAACTAACACATTCTTACCTTTGTGTTTGATTTAATAGCTGCATCTAGACATTTCATTGATGAGCAGTCAATAAAAGAGATTTCCAAACCCATTTCAGATGCAATTTTACAGAAGTATCGGTTTGTGCCTGAAATACAGAATGTTTTCAATAATACAGTGCTTTGTACATACTAAAACATCTGAGCCTTCTTTTCATTGTGGCAATAAGGAAAGCAAGCTGCAGTTTCCAAACTACCTCAAGAAAGAAAAAACGCACAGCTACATTTTCCCTTTCCTTGGGTATCCTCTGCTCAAGTTTCAAGTGGTTACTTAGGATATTCAAGTCAGCTAGGCAACTGAAAACAACCTAGATCAATGCTATCTTAGATTTCCCTTCCTCTTTGCAACTTGGCGGATTTTAAAAAAATAAACGAAGCAGCACTTTTCTACACAGCTATTAGGAATGAAGGAGATGGGAGAATTTTGTCCATCCCTTATTCAATGTCACCAGTTAGAGACAAATCATGACACCTGAATTAATAGGTAATCTGTACTATCAAGTACAAACTCAAATGCTTGTTAAAACCAACACTCATTTACTCAATACAGCTGCAGGCAAGTTATGAATACAACTCAACCTAATACTTTTGAGATAAGGACAACACTGTAGAGATAAAAGCAAGCAGTGCTGGTGCCAGACAGAATATGGCTCAAATATGACGCAGGATAAAACAGCATACTGAGATTGCACATCATCTGGAGTTCAACCCAATGAACTGTCAGGGAAATATTTGGAGTTACTGTGGGAACTAAATAAATATTGGAAAAACCCAAAGCCACCTTAACAGGCCAAAATACTGATTCATCCACAACAATGTTAAACAGCCAGGTTAACAACGAAAGGTACTTATGAAGAGGTAAAGTTGGGTTAGATATAAAGCACTAACTGAAAAGACTAGGGTCAAGGGGGAGCTTTTTTGTGGAGGAGGGGTCGTGAAACAAAGGGGAACATTTCTTGTGCAGAGAAAATAGGATGACCAGTGAGCCGTATGGGAAGAAATTGTAATCAAAAAGACACACCAATCAAAGAACAGGTTATTAGAAAAGCAATCAAACATTTCACTGAAAGTATGTATTAAAGGGGAGTTTTAAAAATGAGGCAGAGTTTAGGGAGAATTCCATGGCGTGCATCAGAGGCAGCTGAAGGCACAACTGCCAATGATTGACAAACACAGGGGAGAAAGCACAAGAGAACAGTGCCAGAAGAACAAAAAGATCTGTATGCCGAAGAGAAAACAGAGTTGGGGACTGAAGGTGATACAAGCATGGATTTAAAGATAATTATGAGAATTTTAAAACTGAAGCACCACGGACCAGAAGCCAAGTACGTCAGCAAGGGCAGAGATGAGCAGGATTTGGAAAATATAGGAGTAGGAATGTTTTAGATGAACTGAAGATTAGAGAATGAAAGACAGGAATGGTCACATCTAATGGTGACAAAAGCAGGGAAGGAGGTGGAAATAAAGTCTTTGTGATGAAGCAGAAATTGTATTGGATATTCAAGTCAAGATCATATAGGGCTGAGAGATAATGAATTATATGGTTCAGCTCACAAGTAGTCAGCAAAGGAGATGAAATCAATCAGAAGAATGGAAAGTTTGCAACAGACCAAAGTCAACAAGGAAGGACAGGAAGAAAGGAAAAGGTGGGGGAGTTGCATTGTTGATTAAAGGGGATACTAATACAATATTGAGGAAAGATATTAGCATAGATGATGTGGAATCTGTACAGGTCAAGTTAAGAAACAGCAAGGGGCAAAAAACATTGGTGGGGGTGGTGGTATCCAGGCCAAACTGTAGTGGTAATGTTGGGGAAAGCATTAGACAGGAAATCAGAGATGCATGTGTTAAAGGAACATCTGTGATTATGGGTGAATTTAATCTGCATATCGATTGGGAGAGTCAGATTAGTCACAGTAAAATAGAGGAAGAATTTCTGGGGTGCATATGGGATGGTTTTCTGGAGCAATACATTGAGGAACCAACAAGGGAACAGGCCATCTTGGACAGGGTGTTGTGCAATGAGAAAGGATTAGTTGTGAGAGAACCCTTGGGGATGAGTGATCATAATATGGTGGAATTCTTTGTCAAGGTGGAAAGTGATATAGTTGATTCTGAATCTCAGTAAAGGTAACTATGATGATATGAGACAAATTGGCCATGATGGACTGGGAAACATTACTGAAAGGAAAGGCAGTGGACAGGTATTTAAAGAACGAATAGGTGAATTCCAGAAGTTATTTATTCCTGTTTGGCACAAGAGTGGTAAGGGAATTGTGGTCAAACCATGGCTTACAAGGGAAATTAGAGACAACATCAGATTCAAGGAAGAAGCGTACAAATTGGCAAGAAAAATCAATCGGCCGGAGGATTGGGAGCAGTTTAAAATTCAGTAAAGTAGGACAAAGGGATTGATTAAGAAGGGAAAAATTGAGTGTGAAAGCAAGCTAACACAGAACATAAAAACTGACTGTAAAAGTTTCTATAGGTACGCAAAGAGAAAAAGATTGACAAAAACGAATGTAGGTCCCTTACAGTCAGAAATGGGAGAATTGATAACAGGAAAACTGGCACTGGAGGGGGTGCAGAGGAGGCTCACTAGGCTGATTCCAGAGTTGAGAGGGATGACTAATGAGGAGACTGGGGCCATACTCTTTGGAATTCAGAAGAATGAGAGGAGATCTTATAGAAACATAAGATTATGAAGGGAATAGATAAGATAGAAGCAGGGAAGTCATTTCCACTGGCGGGTGAAACTAGAACTAGGGGGCATAGCCTCAAAATAAGGGGAAGCAGATTTAGGACTGAGTTGAGGAGGAACTTCTTCACACAAAGGGTTGTGAACCTGTGGAATTCCCTGCCCAGTGAAACAGTTGAGGCTACCTCATTGAATGTTTTTAAGGCAAAGATAGATAAATTTTTGAACAGTAAAGGAATTAAGGGTTATGGTGAGCGGGCGGGTAAGTGGAGCTGAGTCCACAAAAAGATTAGCCATGATCTTATTGAATGGCAGAGCAGGCTCGAGGGGCCAGATGGCCTCCTCCTGCTCCTAGTTCTTATGAAGAAACGGCCGAGGAATTAAATTTGTACTTTGCTTCAGTCTTCACAAAGGAAGACATGAATAATGTACCAGGAGTGCTGAGACAAACAAGTTTTAGTGAGGACTTGAAGGAAATCAGTATTAGTAGAGAAATGGTTTTGGGGAAATTGATAGGATTGAAAGTGGATAAGTCTCCAGGTCCTGATAATCTTCATGCCAGAGTACCTCAGGAGGTGGCTCTGGAAACAGTAGGTTGATTGGTGGTTATTTTCAAAAATTCTGTGGACTCTGCAATAGTTCCTACAGATTGGAGGGTAGCTAATAAACCTGCTATTCAAAAAGAGGGGTACAGAGAAAACCGGGAACTATAGACCAGTGAGCCTAACGTCGGACTTGGGAAGTTGTTAGAGTCTATTATCAAGAATTTCATAACTCAGCAGTTGAAATATGCTGAGTGGTATAATCAGACAAAGTCAGCATGGACTTACAGTGGTGAACCACTGTAGTTGTCTGTTTATGTGATAGTTTGTGTGATATGCCTCGACACGCCCCTGCTGCCTCAATCCGGGGCTCCGCCCTTCTCGGGGTATAAAGGTGGCTGTTCTCCGCCCCTTTTGCCTCAGTTCGGATTAGCCATCAGTTCGGGAATGTTCCAGTTCTTTGTTAATAAAAGCCTGTTATTTCGCAACAACGAGTCTTTGCGTAATCAATGGTGCATCAATTTTATTAACAAAGATTTTGGGATGGAGCAACTCCTGAAACCTGACAGATTGGACTTGGATCCGCAGGCTGTTGTGGCTCAAACTCTTTTGATCACTGGCTGCGCTGTTTTGAGACCTTCATCGCCTCCTCCTCCGCCGTCAATAACCGACATCGACAAACTACACGTGCTCCACGCCCGCATCAGCGCTCACGTCTTCGCGATGATCCGAGACGCGGAAACTTACCAGGAGGCAATCGATCTCCTCAAGAGCCAGTACAACCTGCAGCCGAACGAAGTCGACGCCAGACACCTGCTGGCCACTCGCAGACAGCAGCCCGGGGAATCGACTGAACAATTCCTGTGCGAACTGCGTGCACTCGGCAGAGCCTGCAACTGCAAGGCCGTTTCTGCCGCCCAAAACGCCGACGACCTGATCAGTGATGCCTCTGTCGCGGGCATCAGGTCGACCTATATCTGGCAGCACCTGCTGGAACAAGGTGGGCTGGACCTGAAGAAAACTGTGGAGTTTGCCGACTCACTGGAGGTATCGTTCCGGAACCTCGAGGCCTACACCCCCGACCACGGTGGTGCACCATGGACACCGCGACCGCAGCCATCTCTGTACCCGGGAGGGCCACAAACCTACCCCACGCCCCAACGCCGAACTGACCACTGCCTGGACACGCCCCTGCTGCCTCAATCCGGGGTTCCGCCCTTCTCGGGGTATAAAGGTGGCTGCTCTCCCCCCCTTTTGCCTCAGTTCGGATTAGCTATCGGTTCGGGAGTGCTCCAGTTCTTTGTTAATAAAAACCTATTATTTCGCAACAACAAGTCTTTGCGTAATCAATGGTGCATCACTTACAAAAAGGGAAATCATGCCTGATGAATCTACTGGAATTCTTTGAGGATGTAACTAGTTGACCAAGGAAAACCAGTGGATATGGTTTATTTCGACTTTCAGAAGGGTTTCGACAAGTTCTCACATAACAGACTACTATGGGATTGCAGGTAATGTTTTGAGATGGATGGAAAGCTGCTTGGCAGATAGGAAGCAAAGAGTTGGCATAAATGGGTGTTTTTCTGATTGGCTGTCAGTAATAAGTGGAGTTCCCCAACTGTTGACATTATATATTAATGATTTGGAAGAGGGAACTGAATGTATTATCTCAATTTGCAGATGGTACAAAGTTGAGTGGGAGTGTGAGCTGTGAGGAGGATGCAGAGATGCTTCAGCGTGATTTGGTAGGCTGAGTGTGTGGGCATCTGCATGGCAGATGCAGTATAATGTGGATAAATGTGAGGTTTTCCACTTTGGGAACAATAATAGGAAGACTGATTATTACTTGAATGGGTATAAATTGGGAGAGGTGGATACTCAGCAAGATCTTGGTGTCCTCGTGCATCAGTCGCTGAAAGTAAGTGTGCAGGTACAGCAGGCAGTAAAGAAGGCAAATGGTATAGAACATAGAACAGTACAGCACAGAACAGGCCCTTCGGCCCACGATGTTGTGCCGAGCTTTATCTGAAACCAAGATCAAGCTATCACACTCCCTATCATCCTGGTGTGCTCCATGTGCCTATCCAATAACCGCTTAAATGTTCCTAAAGTGTCTGACTCCACTATCACTGCAGGTAGTCCATTCCACACCCCAACCACTCTCTGCGTAAAGAACCTACCTCTGATATCCTTCCTGTATCTCCCACCACGAACCCTATAGTTATGCCCCCTTGTAATAGCTCCATCCACCCGAGGAAATAGTCTTTGAACGTTCACTCTATCTATCCCCTTCATCATTTTATAAACCTCTATTAAGTCTCCCCTCAGCCTCCTCCGCTCCAGAGAGAACAGCCCTAGCTCCCTCAACCTTTCCTCGTAAGACCTACCCTCCAAACCAGGCAGCATCCTGGTAAATCTCCTCTGCTCTCTTTCCAGCGCTTCCACATCCTTCTTATAGTGAGGTGACCAGAACTGCACACAATATTCCAAATGTGGTCTCACCAAGGTCCTGTACAGTTGCAGCATAACCCCACGGCTCTTAAACTCCAACCCCCTGTTAATAAAAGCTAACACACTATAGGCCTTCTTCACAGCTCTATCCACTTGACTGGCAACCTTTAGAGATCTGTGGATATGGACCCCAAGATCTCTCTGTTCCTCCACAGTCTTCAGAACCCTACCTTTGACCCTGTAATCCACATTTAAATTTGTCCTACCAAAATGAATCACCTCACATTTATCAGGATTAAACTCCATTTGCCATTTTTCAGCCCAGCTTTGCATCCTATCTATGTCTCTTTGCAGTCTATGTTGGCCTTCATAGCGAAAGGATTTGAATAGAGGGATAGGGGTGTTTTACTGCAGTTGTATGGGGCAGTGGTGAGGCCACACCTGGAATATTGTGTGCAGCTTTGGTGTCCTTATCTGAAGAAGGATGTCCTTGCTATAGAGGGAGCACAGCGAGGGTTTACCAGACTCATTCCTGAGAAGACAGTCTCTCCTCATATGACAAACCTATGTCACTTAGGATTATAGTCACTGGAGTTTAGAAGAGTGAGGGGGGAATCTCATAGAAACTTATAATATTCTAACAGAGTTAGACAGGGTAGATTCAGAAAGAATGTTCCCGAAGGCAGGGGGGAATCCAGAACTAGGGGTCATAGTTTAAGGATAAGGGGTAAATCAGGATATTGAATTCGATGATCAGCCATGATCAAAATGAATGACGGGGCAGGCTCGAAGGATTTACTCCTGCTTCTAGTTTCTATCAGTCACTGGGGTTCTAAGGCAAGTTTGGGGAAGAAAGCAGTGGAGGGAGTGCAGCAAAGCACAAGGTCTACATTTCCCTTGTGGAGTGTAACTCATCACCTGTTCCTCCAGAAATCCCCACCCCAAAAGAAATCCATACTGAGGGGCTGCTTCAGACTGGCAGAAAACTGCCAGCTGCTCTCCCACTCGGGTAAAAATTAAAATGGCAATTCAGACCAGAGTGTCATCAGGATACAATTTGTACCTTTCAGAAACAACCAAACCAGTTTCCAGCTAGTGTCTTTGTTGCCTTGGTTACAAAGATTAGTAAAGGGAGACCAAAGACAGTTTAACTGTCTGCAAACCAAGTCTCTAACAGATGAATATTTGGCATAAATTATAACCAAGGCAATGCAAACCAAAGCCCAAATCCTCTGGTCTCGGGATAGTCGGAGACAGCACATACTTACAGGATCCCTTGGAAGTCCCAATGCAAGGAGTCCACAGAATTTTCAACTTTGGCACAGTGGGTAGCACTGCTGTCTCAGTGCCAGGTACCCGGTTCAATTCCCGGCTTGGGTCACTGTCTGGGCAGAGTCTGCACGCTCTCCCCATGTCTGTATGGGTTTCTTCCAGGTGCTCGGATTTCCTCCCACAGTCCGAAAGACATGCTGGTTACGTGCAGTGGCCATGCTAAATTCTCCCCCGGCGTACCCGAACAGGTGCCAGAGTGTGGTGACAAAGGGATTTTCACAGTAACTTCACTGCAGTGTTAACGCAAGCCTACTTGTGACACTAATAAATAAACTTTACGGTGGGCAATAACCCAGGTTCCCAGGACCCTCTGCAAAGGTCTCCAACTCCTAGTCAAAGTCAGAGAGTTAAGAGGTGTTAAGGATTAGATCAGAAAGTATATTAAGTTAGCCTTGACCCCACCTTTTTGATTTCGACATTAGTGCGAGCATAAGATGTTTCACTCCAGGTATGATTCTGTTGACCACTTGGAAGCTTTTATTAAAACAAACTTTATTTCACAACACAGTTAAAATAACAAAAATTAGCATAACTTATCAATCCATAGAAACCATCGAAAATTATAGCTCAGAAACAGGCCTTTAGGCCCTTCTTGTCTGTGCCGAACCATTTTTTGCCTAGTCCCACTGACCTGCACTTGGACCATATCCCTCCACACCCCTCTCATCCATGAACCCGTCCAAGTTTTTCTTAAATGTTAAAAGTGACCCCGCATTTACCACTTTATCCGGCAGCTCATTCCACACTCCCACCACTCTCTGCGTGAAGAAGCCCCCCCTAATATTCCCTTTAAACTTTTCTCCTTTCACCCTTAACCCATCTCTCTGGTTTTTTTCTCCCCTAGCCTTAGTGGGAAAAGCCTGCTTGCATTCACTCTATCTTTACCCATCAAAATCTTATATACCTCTATCAAATCTCCCCTCGTTCTTCTACGCTCCATGGAATAAAGTCCCAACCCCTATTCAATCTCTCTCTGTAACTCAGCTTCTCAAGTCCCGGCAACATCCTTGTGAACCTTCTCTGCACTCTTTCAACCTTATTTACATCCTTCCTGTAACTAGGTGACCAAAACTGTACACAATACTTTAAATTCGGCCTCACCAATGCGTTATATAACCTTACCATAACACTCCAACTTTTATACTCGATTCTCCGATTTATAAAGGCCAATGTACCAAAGGCACTCTTTACAACCCTATCCACCTGTGATGTCACTTTTAGGGAATTCTGTACCTGTATTCCCAGATCTCTCTGTTCAACTGCACTCTTCGGAGTCCTACCATTTACCCTGTACGTTCTACTTTGGTTTGTCCTTCCAATGTGCAATATCTCACACTTGTCTGCGTTAAATTCCATTTGCCATTTTTCAGCCCATTTTTCTAGTTGGTCCAAATCCCTCTGCAAGCTTTGAAAGCCTTCCTCACTGTCCACTACACCTCCAATCTTTGTATCATCAGCAAATTTGCTGATCCAATTTACCACATTATCATCCAGATGATTGATATAGATGACAAACAACAATGGACCCAACACCGATCCCTGCGGCACACCACTAGTCACAGGCCTCCACTCAGAGAAGCAATCCTCCACAACCACTCTCTGGCTTCTTCCATTGAGCCAGTGTCTAATCCAATTTACTACCTCCCCATGTATACCCAGCGACTGAACCTTCCTAACTAACCTCCCATGAGGGACCTTGTCAAAGGCCTTGCTGAAATCCAGGTAGACAACATCCACCGCCTTCCCTTCATCCACTTTCCTGGTAACCTCCTCGAAAAACTCTAATAGATTGGTCAAACATGACCTACCACGCACAAAGCCATGCTGACTCTCCCTAATAAGTCCCTGTCTATCCAAATATTTGTAGATCCTATCCCTTATCACACCTTCCAATAACTTGCCCACCACTGACGTCAAACGTACTGGCCTATAATTTCCAGGATTTCTTTTGGAACCTTTTTTAAACAACGGAACAACGTGAGCCACCCTCCAATCATCCGGCACCTCCCCCGTGAATACTGACATTTTAAATATGTCCGCCAGGGCCCCTGCAAGCTCAACACTAGCTTCCCTCAAGGTCCGTGGGAATATCCTGTCCGGTCCCGGGGATTTATCCACTCTGATTTGCCTCAAGACAGCAAACACCTCCTCCCCTTTAATCTGTAAAGGTTCCATGACCTCCCTACCTGTTTGCCCTATTTCCGTAGACTCCATGCCCGTTTCCTCAGTAAATACAGATGCAAAAAAACCATTTCGTATCACCCCCATCTCTTTTGGTTCCATACACAGTCTACCACTCTGGTCTTCAAGAGGACCAATTTTATCCCTCACTATCCTTTTGCTCCTAACATACCTATAGAAGCTCTTTGGATTTTCCTTCACTCTGTCTGCCAAAGCAACCTCATGTCTTCTCTTAGCCCTCCTGATTTCCCTCTTAAGTAGCTTCATGCGCTTTTTATACTCCTTGAGCATCTGATCTGTTCCTTGCTGCCTGTACATTTCATACAACTCTCTCTTCCTCTTAATCAGTGTTACAATCTCCCTCGAGAACCAAGGTTCCTTATTCCTATTTACTTTGCCTTTAATCCAGACAGGAACATACAAACTCTGCACTCTCAAAATTTCTCCTTTGAAGGCCTCCCACTTTCCATTTACATCCTTACCAGAGAACAGCCTGTGCCAATCCACACTTCCCAGATCCCTTCTCATTTCATCAAATTTGGCCTTTTTCCAGTTCAGAACTTCAACCCGAGGACCAGATCTATCCTTATCCATGATCAGGTTGAAACTAATGGCATTATGATCACTGGATCCAAAGTGTTCCCTCACACCCACATCCATCACCTGCCCTAACTCATTTCCCAATAGGAGATCCAATATTGCATCCTCTCTAGTTGGCACCTCTATATACTGATGTAGAAAATTCTCCTGAACACATTTTACAAACTCTACCCCGTCTAAACCTTTAACAGGATGCGAGTCCCAATCTATATGTGGAAAATTAAAATCCCCTACTATCACAACTTTGTGTTTCTTGCAGTTGTCGGCTATCTCTCTGCTGATTTACTCCTCCAATTCTCGCTGACTATTGGGTGGTCTATAATACAACCCCATTCATGTGGTCATACCTTTCCTGTTTCTCAGCTCCACCCATAGGGTCTCTGTAGACAAGCTCCCTAATCTATCCTGCCTGAGTACCGCTGTAACATTTTCCCTGACCAACAATGCCACCCCCCACCATTTATCCCTCTGCTTCTATCCCGCCTGAAACATTGGAACCCTGGAACATTGAGCTGCCAGTCCTGCCCCACCTGTAGCCAAGTTTCACTCATAGCTATAATGTCATATTTCCATGTGTCTATCCATGCCTTCAGCTCATCTGCCTTCCCCACAATACTCCTGCCTGAGTACCGCTTACACATGACAAGCTATAATTCTTTATAGTTTGAATTTAAGCAATATCTCCACTGACATACATCCTTCTTCAGAACCAGTTAGTATAAAAACATTTAGCTCATGTGGAAGCTAGGTTTCCAGCCTTTTTAACACTTCTGGTCAGAGATCCAGAAAGACACCCGTCTTCTAACTCCCACACAGCAGTCTCCAGAGAAAGAGCCAACTTCAAACAGCTAGCAAATCCCAAGAGAGAAAGAGAGCTGTTTCTTTTCTCTACAGCTTCCAGGCAGCAACTGAGTTTGTTTTCTCTCTGTGAGCCTAGCCCTGCCCAGTCATATGTCTTTTCTGTCAATCAACCCAATCAAGCCCCACTCTGAAAAAACCCACTCTGAAAAAACCCAGCTTAGATTAAAACAAATTTTCCAGCAATTAAGATCAATTATGCTTCCACAGCATCAACATGCAGGCTACCGGTTATAGACAAAGCAGCATCGATACATCAAAGTGACTGCTAAAATAAACATGACAAATACATTTCTTAAAGGCAAAGTATTGTCATAGAGGGTTCTTACTTACTAACCTGGACAATCACCAAGGAAATGTTAGAGAAAAACCACATCCAACTCCTGGGTAACTATATAAACCTCACACCCTACCAACTCACTCTCAACACCCTACCCATTTACTTCATTCACCAACACACTGCAAAGTTATTTCAATATCCTGAAGCTTTTCAGTGTGTTAGCGAATGGAGATTTACCAAAATATGGCTGCTCGTGCTGTGAAGGAAAGGTGTGGTTTGGCTTCCCCAACTATCCTGCACTAAGAATACATTCTCCAGGCATGCTCAGCATTTCTGAAAAAGTCAGAGCTAGAAATGCAGTGCTCCACTTTGCTAGGAAAAAAAATGATAGCCATTCCTTAAAAGATTCAATCCCATACCTCCAAATACATCATTCATGCAAATGATGCTATCACCAGCCTTCAATAGGTGTGCAATTGTCATCGTAGTTGCCAAACCAGATGCAAATGCTAAACCTGCAAAGAAAAAAAAAGAAAAAATTATCAAATGAAATGTAATGCAAGAGAAGGACATTTTAATATTTATACATTGGATATAGCACAGAAATATAGCAACAGAATCTTGATCAATTGGGCCACTGGGCTGACGAATGGTAAATGGAGTTTAATTTAGATAAATGTGAGGTGATGCATTTTGGTAGATTGAACCAGGGCAGGACTTACTCAGTTAAATGGTAGGGCGTTGGGGAGAGTTACAGAACAAAGACATCTAGGGGTATATATGTTCATAGCTCCTTGAAAGTGGAGTCACAGGTAGACAGAGTGGTGAAGATGGCATTCGGCATGCTTGGTTTCATCGGTCAGAACATTGAATACAGAAGTTGGAATGTCTTGTTGAAGTTGTACAAGACATTGGTAAGGCCACACTTGGAATATTGTGTGCAATTCTGGTCACCCTATTATAGAAAGGATATTATTAAACTAGAAAGAGTGCAGAAAAGATTTACCGGGATGCTACCAGGACCTGATGGATTGAGTTACAAGGAGAGTCTGGATAGACTGGAACTTTTTTCTCTGGAGTGTAGGAGGCTGAGGGATGATCTTATAGAGGTCTATAAAATAATGAGGGGCACAGATCAGCTGGATAGTCAATATCTATTCCCAAAGGTAGGGGGAGTCTAAAACTAGAGGGCATAGGTTTAAGGCGAGAGGGGAGATACACAAAAGTGTCCAGAGGGGCAATTTGTTTTTTACACAGAGAGTGGTGAGTGTCTGGAACAAGCTGCCAGAGGTAGTAGTACAGGTGGGTACAATTTTGTCTTTTATAAAGCATTTAGATAGTTACATGGGTACGATGGGTATAGAGGGATATGGGCCAAATGTGGGCAATTGGGATTAGTTTAGGGGTTTTTTTAAAAACAAGGGCGGCATGGACAAGTTGGGCCAAAGGGACCGTTTCCATGCTGTAAACCTCTTTGACTCTAAATAGACCATTTGACCCAACCAGTCCACACATGCATATATGCTCATGTCAAAGTTCCTGTGATCTTTCTTCATCTAAATCTATCAGCGTAACTATCTATTCCTTTCTCCTTTATACACTGATCGAGCTTTGGCCAATCCACCTAACCTGCACATCTCCGGACTGTGAGAGGAAACCGGTGCACCCGGAGGAAACCCACGCAGACACGGGGAGAACGTGCAAACTCCACACACAAAATCACCCAAAGCCAGAATTGAACTTGGGTCCCTGGTGCTGAGGCAGCAGTGCTAACCACTGTGCCACCCAATATACTTTAATATTTCGATGGCCTCTCGTAATGCTCTTCCACATCAGAAAATATTCTCGCTCCGTCCACTATCAAAACCTTGCATAATTTTAAAGACCACGACAGGTCACCACTCAAACCTTGTTTTTTTCAAGAGAAGAGACCAGCGGGTCGATCCTTTCCTGTTACACAAAACTATGCATTTCTGATTTCATTTTTGTAAATTTTCTCTGCACATTGTCTAGTGCCTCTATATCCTTTTTTTCTAATATCAGAACTCCTCACATTATTCTAAGTATGGTCTAACCAGGGTTCATTATAGGTTTCGCGTAACTTCCCTACTTTGCAATTCTATCTTCTAGAGATGAAGTATCTTTTTTTGTGGTTATTGCTAATCCGTGGCACAACTTTAGTGCTCAAGTGCATTTGTACTCCAAAATCCCTGGGTTTCTCTCTCCTAACGAGATTTGCACTTTCCAAATAATAAGTGACCTCCTTATTCTTACAACCAAAATGCTCTCAGATCAGTCTGGAATATACATCATTTACCCCTTCTGCAAGTCTATTAATGTAATTTGTGGCAGTCCTTCTCAGTATTGACTGTCTCTCCCACCACTTCATGCCACCCACCCCAACCACTTCATGCCAAATCTGGTGGCACACAAAAAATCGCAATCATAAATTATGAGCAACAGTGGTGCCAGCACTGACCCTCTGGGACACCTTTTTCTCCACCTTCTGCAGTATCAATCCAGTAGTAATCTACAGGTAAAATAATACTTTGCAGCCATGGCTGTTCCTTCAATTTGGGGAAAAAAGTGAATTGTTACTTTAAATGAATCTCTCAAAGATACAGAATTTACTTTTGAAGGGTGGCACGGTAGCACAGCGATTAGCACTGCTGTTTCACAGCAGCAGCGACCAGAGTTTGACTCCAGCTTGGGTGACTTTGTGTGCAGTTTGCACATTATCCCCGTGTCTACATGGCTTTCGTTTGAGTGCTCTGGTTCCCCCTGACAGTCCAAAGATGCACCCCGCACACACACACACACTCTTCCACCTTCTTCCATCGAGAAAGATACAGAAGTCAGAGATCATGTACCAACCGACTCAAGAACAGCTTCTTCCCTGCTGCCATCAGATCTTTGAATTGACCCACCTTATATTAAAACTGATCTTTCTCTACACCCCAGCTATAACACTATATTCTGCACCCTCTCCTTTCCTTCTCCCCTATGTACTCTATCAATGGTATGCTTTGTCTGCGTAGTGCATAAACAATATTTTTCACTGTACACCAATACATGTGACAATAAATCAAATCAAAAGATATGTAGGTTAGGTGGATTAGCTATGCTAAATGCATAGGTAGGCCTGGGTAAGATGTTCTTTAGAGAGTTGGTGCAGACTTGATGGGCCAAATAGAATCCCTGCAGTGAAGGAGGCTATGAAATATTCATGTTTTGCAAATCTTAGTTAGCTAAAGGGAGAGAACCCCTACAGCTCTTTAGAAAGGTGATTATTTTGCCCACTCTAAATTAGTTAGAGAGCATGAATACAAATCTGACATTTGATTAAAGTCTACTGAAAACCTTAAATGGTCTCCCACATTGATAATCTAGTACAATAGTTTCAGGACCATACATGATCCATCAGCATTATTTAGCAACCAAAGTATTGAGTTACAGCAGCAAAAAGCTACAAAAAGAATCAAATGGTATGCAATCAAGTGTCGCATTATGAAGATATTTGGACATTCTATGCAATTACTCATTCAAACTCCACTCTTATCAAATCAGTTAAGTTCACCTCAGATACTGAATTTATGAAATAAGAGCACAGATCGACCACACAGCCCCTTGAGCCTGCTCCATGGTTCAATAAGATAATGCCCGAATTTTAACTCTATTCCGCTTTCCTGCCTACTGATTCCCCAAGTATCCAAACAAAACAACCATCGATCACAGTCTTCTAGATTCTCAAAGGCTGAGCATTCACAGTCCTTCTGGATACAGATTTCAAAAAATTTCCAACTTTGAATGAAGAAGTTTCGCAGTCATAAATGACCAATCCCTTATCTGGAGATATTGATATCTGGTAATCAGGTGAAACCACCTCTCAGTATCTATCTTTACCAGCCAGAAGAGGTGATGGCCTACTGGTATTATCATTTGACTATTAATCCAGAAACTCAGCTTATGCCCTGCCAGAGCAGATGGTGGAATTTGAACTCAAAAGAAAATCTGGAATTAAGAATCTAGTGATGACCATGAAACCATTGTCGGAAAAACCCACTAGTGCCCTCTAGGGAAGGAAATCTGCCAGCCTCACCTGGTCTGGTCTACATGTAACTTCAAACCCATAGCAATGTGGTTGACTCTCAACTATCCTCAGGCAACTAGGGATGGGCAATAAATGCTGGCAAGCCAACGATGCCCATGTCCCACCAATGAATAAAAAAAGAATTAAACCACTGAATAACCTGTAAAATGATCCTTTAAAGAGCACTGATAGGGTAGTGGCCTTCATGTGGTTAAACGGGTGTTCAACTCTATGAGGTTAAAAGATGGAGTGTGGAACACCAAACTGGCAGCACTAGTGGTAATGTCATGATCTTCCTGGTCTGCGTCCTTCCAGTTGACATTAAGTGCATATCCCAATTCCCAAGATAACATCTGGTGCCCTGCATGTCGGAATTCTGCATGCTCATTATCAATGCAATTTTAAAACTCGGAAAGAGGGATTTCACCATTCAAAAATAAAAATGGGTACTACCTTGCCCAATTTCACCCACACCTCAAATTTCTACTTCAAAAACTGGTATATGTAACTGTTTTGAGACAAAATAGTCCCCTCTTATCAATAAACCTCCCCACCACCCTGACAAAACACATGTCTAAAAACGCCAGGTACTGTAACATACTGTATTTTGCTCCATCAACTGCTGCAACAGCTTTCTCCAAACAATTCCGTGTAGGATTTCCACTGCGGCTGTATTCAAAGCCCTGTAGAAAAACCCAGAAACAGACACTTTAGCAGTACAATAGATACACAAAAAAGCCTTTGCAGATGAAATAACATAATCATCTGGCATGTGCAGTTAAAAAGGAACAAAAACATTACAAGTTTCTCAATCGGTTACAATTTCAGTCTCATGCAGCATACACCAGCACTGTTAACTACTATCCCTAGACAGCTGGAGACCCCTTCCCCCTTCGCCCCCCCCCCCCCCCCCCCCCCCCCCCCCCCGCCCCCCCGGCGAAGCAATTTCTTTCTCACTTCCACTTGCATCAACCAACTCTGGATGTGAAAGGTGACTTACCATAAGCTGTCCATGCCACCTTAGGAGGGGGTAGAAATATTAACACCTGCAGAACCTACTTCCCAATTCCCCCAGAAGAAAATGTTTTGCTTCTGGAGTTGTAATTTCTAGTTTGCTGCATATTAGCATTTTGCCTGTGACACTCTACTGTGTATGCAATGATAGTTCGGGCACATCCACGGAGCTCAACATTTGACACTCGTATATATAAAGATGTTATCTGTCAAAATGGTTGCTGTCAATTACCGTCAAAAGATGTATCAACATAACAGTATCAATCAAAATTGTTTTACAGATTGACAGGTCTTAAAACACAAAATCACAATTCCCCTCAATATGATCATTCAGCCATGCACTATCACAGAGCAGCAATCCCAACTGTGTCATCCTCAAAACTATCTGACCAAATTTGCTTTGCAGTGTTAATTTCTCCTCTTCATCTCAATTCGTCCTCCCTACAAAAAAGTCAATAATCACCACCTTACTCTCTGGGATATTTGCTCTAACAAAGCTCCTGTGGTCATGAGATAGATGAAAAATTGAGCACCTTCTCTCCTCACCAAAACCATCTGACTACACATTCCATTATTAGGATGGTCTTAGAAGGGAACAATAACCTACAATTCCTCATCAAGCCTTCTCTCTCTTCCCCCTATCAGGTGTCATCCACTTTGAATGGTAGGATTCACCACGTGCAAAATACCCTCCAAAACTCCAAATTAGAAGCTATTTGTGCAGCTGAAAATACCCACCAAATCCCACTCCATTTTTCATACAACCCTCACTCATGCCAATCTGCAGTTTTCCCTTCCATCTTACACTGCCCTTCTTCCAAGCTTAATTGATCACACAGTTCCAGATAACTCAGAGACTGCTCTCAGCTGCAATCATCATTCCCATCTCAAAAAGAAAGTTACTTCGGAGCCATCTCCAGCTACTGCCCTCAAGTAACTAACTTGCAAAGGTTTGAATGTGTTGCTGTCTCCATGCCTGTATAAATCTCAAAATTCATGTTAGAATCCCTTTAGCATACATACTCAAACCCAAAACTGCCCTCGCCAAAATCATACATGAAAACCTTGTGAGCTTCTTACCTTCCTCAACTTTTGCAGCATTTGGTATGGTCCATTGTCTCTTCCAATCAGGCTCCAAGGGACTGCCTTCACATCGTTGCTTTCCATTTTTCCCAATGCAACAACCACATCTCCAGAAATAGCTTCTCTCGTCTCATATCTTTGCGCATCTCCAGGGACTCATGGTTCTATCCATCTACATGCTATTCCCAGTGACACAGCCAGCAAGCATCAGGCAGGCATCAAGTTAGCTTCCCCAGGAAAGTTCTCAAGCTCCATCCTTCTACCAACTCCCTCAAACACAGAGAGGCAGTCTTTGACTCATTCCTCCAACTGAATAGGAAAACTAAAGTCATCATTTTCAACCCCACATCCATAAATGTTACACCGGTTTTGTGACTACAACATCTGGCTAGTGCTTTAAAGCACCAATGATTTTAATTATCATCTAAAGTACAAAGATCTCCAAGTGCTACACTTGTTTTCACAGATCAGGCTCACTGTATAAGTAAATATTAACAAATTTGACACTAAAGAAACATGAATTGTATAGGGTCTAATGCAATAAACAGGTAGAATTTTTAAAAATTATCCTTTGAAATCCAGTCCATTACACTCAGAGGAAGTCCAACTGCACTGCTGTCAATGGTTTGGTAGTTATACACTGCCCAAGCTACCAAATCATTGACAGCAGTGCAGGTGGGCTTCCAGTAAGGCAGAATTTTACAGGCCCTTGGCAACAGGTTGGTAGGCAGGTGCGTATAAAATTCCCTAGTGGCTTTCCAACCATCTTTAATGTTACAAGTGAAAAACTGGAGGGGTCTGGACAACCCACTCCCATCCTCATTCCAAGCCTTTTATTCATTCGTGGGACATTGGCATCACTGGCTGGCCGCATTTATTGTCCATCATTAGTTGCCCTTCAGACGATGGTGATGAGCTGCCATCTTGAACCACTGCAGTCCATCAGGTGTAGGTACATCCACAGTGCTGTTCGGTAGGGAATGCAAAGATTTTGACCCAGCGACAGTGAAGGAATGACAATACATTGCCAAGTCAGGATGATGAGTGACTTGGATGGTGAGTGACTTGGAGGGCAACCTCCAGAGGGAACATTGCTATCACAGCCAAAATAACTCTTCCCCCCCTCCCAAAAACAAAATGCTGCATAGTTAGAAAATAACTGTAAATAAAATGTCCAATTATTGATGTATGCAAGCATACTTGTTCAGCAAATCATCTAATGATGTTAAAAAGCTAATTTTAAGGCACTTTCACAGCCTTCTGGACTTTAATATTAGAGTTCAACAATTTCAAACATTGAACTCTGTTGCCCATTTGGAGTTTTTTTTATTTTGCCAGTGTGAATCTTGGATGGAGCTATCATTATTCCACCATTTGCACTCAAACTAGACATATGCTGTTTCCTTACTACCATTAGCACTTCCTATGCCTTTAGATTCAAGGCCTTTGTCATTTGCTGGAAGTCTTAAAGTGCATCAAGGTAGATAAATCCCCGGGACCTGATGAAGTATATCTCAGGACATTGTGGGAGGCTAGGGAGGAAATTGCAGGTCCCCCAGCAGTGATATTTGAATCATCGATAGTCAAGGGTGAGGTCCCTGAAGATTGGAGAGAGGCAAATGTTGTGCCTTTGTTTAAAAAAGACTGCAGAGAAAAGCCTGGGAACTACAGACCAGTGAGCCTCACATCTGTGGTGGGTAAGTTGTTGGAAGGTATTTTGAGAGACAGGATCTACAGGCATTTAGAGATGCAAGGACTGATTAGGGACAGACAGCATAGCTTTGTGAGTAGAAAATCATGTCTCACAAATTTGATTGAGTATTTTGAATGGGTAACCAAGAAGGTAGATGAGAGCAGTGCAGTTGATGTTGTCTACATGGACTTCAGCAAGGCCTTTGACATGGTACCGCATGGTAGGTTGTTGCATAGGGTTAAATCTCACGGGATCCAGGGTGAGGTATCTAAATGGATACAAAATTTGCTTCTTGACAGAAGCCAGGGAGCGGTTGTAGAGGGTTGTTTTTCAAACTGGAGGCCTGTGACCAGCGGGGTGTGCCTCAGAGATCAGTGCTGGGTCCGCTGTTATTTGTCATTTATATTAATGATTTGGATGAGAATATAGGAGGCTTGGTTAGTAAGTTTGCAGATGACACCAAGATTGGTGGCATAGTGGACAGTGAAGAAAGTTATCTCCAATTGCAACGGGATCTTGATCAATTGGACCAGTGGGCTGACGAATGACAGATGGAGTTTAATTTAGACAAATGCGAGGTGATGCATTTTGGTAGATTGAATCAGGACAGGACTTACTCAGTTAATGGTAGGGCATTGGGGAGAGTTACAGAACAAAGGGATCGAGGGGTACATGTTCATAGCTCCTTGAAAGTGAAGTCATAGGTGGACAGAGTGGTGAAGAAGGCATTCGGCATGCTTGGTTTCATCGGTCAGAACATTGTATACAGGAGTTGGGATGTCTTGTTGAAGCTGTACAAGACATTGGTAAGGCCACACTTGGAATATTGTATACAGTTCTGGTCACCCTATTATAGAAAGGATATTATTAAACTAGAAAGAGTGCAGAAAAGATTTACTAGGATGCTACCGGGACTTGATGGATTGAGTTATAAGGGGAGGCTGGATAGACTGGGACTTTTTTCTCTGGAGCGTAGAAGGCTGAGGGATGATCTTATAGAGGTCCATAAAATAATGAGGGGCATAGTTCAGCTCGATAGTCAATATCTATTCCCAAAGGTAAGGGAGTCTAAAACTAGAGGGCATAGGTTTAAATGAGAGGTGAGAAATACAAGAGTGTCCAGAGGGGCAATTTTTTCACAGAGGGTCTGGGACAAGCTGCCAGAGGTAGGAGTAGAGGCGGGTACAATTTTGTCTTTTAAAAAGCATTTGGACAGTTACATGGGTAAGATGGGTATAGAGGGATATGGGCTAAATGCAGGCAATTGGGATTAGCTTAGGGGTTTCATAAAAAAGGGCAGTATGGACAAGTTGGACCGAATGGCCTGTTTCCATGCTGTCAACCTCTATGATTCTACTTAATCCCTCCTCTGCCCCCAATCTATCCAAGACCTTCTCTATTAGAATCATACAATCTTACAGTGCAGGAGGCCGTTTGGCCCAACAAGTCTGCACCAATCACAATCCCACCCAGGCCCTATCCCCATAACCCTAGCTAGTCCCCCTGACACAGAGGGGAAATTTAGCATGGCCAAACCACCTAACCCGCACATCTTTGGACTGAGAGGGGAAACTGGAGGAAGCACAAACTCCACACTGTGACCCAAGCCAGGAATCAAACCCAAGTTCCTGGCACTGTGAGGCAGCAGTGCTAACCACTGTGCCACCCCTTCCAATTGCCTTCATTTCTGACTCAAAAACTTGTTTCCCTTTTCATAGATGCTGCCAGACCTACTAAGCATTTCCTGTAACTCTTGTGATTTATTTCACATAACAAAATATTGTGGCCGTTGGATTTGATATGAAAGAATAAAGCAAGTTTGTGCTCAAAATATAACAAGCAATCCACACCAAAATTAGGGTTGCCAATTGTGATTAAATGTATTCCTAGCTATTTCGTCACATGCCCCAGCCTTCGTGAGACAGCACATCCATCCTGTGGCTACTTCAACTGGATTGTTCAATTCCTTCAATTGGAAAGCAAAACGACTCAATGATGCTTGACTGTCTGTCAAACAGCCTTTTTCCACCTCTATCTTATATTTTTTAATATCTGGAAAATAAAGATGTTCAAAGAAATATTTTAAAGTTCTATTTTTAAAACACCCAGATGATTTTTCTCCAGGATTGCCCACAGTACTGTCCTGGAGACTGACCTTTAATTCCTGGAAACTCCAGGCCAATCCTGGAGGGTTGGCAACCCTATCCGAAATACTAAATATTAGATTTTAAAAGCACGTTCAATTTCTTTTGCCGGTAAATGTAAACGATACACAAGACAAATGATTAGTGTATTAATAATGCCCCCTTCCATCCCTCGCCCCACCAAGCCGTTTTGCTGTCATCAAAGGCGCGGACCAGCCTTTTGCTTCTTTGCACTAGTCGAGTAATACCAGAAACCTAAAGCTTTCGGGTCACTAAATACTTACGGCATGTTGTCCCGGAGCACTTTGTTTAAACGTGGTAGACAGAGATATTGGTGGCACTACTGCCATAGACTTCCACTGTTCGGGATCCTGTCCCGCATGAAGTGCCTGGGTGGAAAAATGCTCAAAAGGAGGCTGAAATCCGCTTGATAGCTTGTCTCCAACAGGCATTGCTGCTTTTTTTCAGGTACAATAAGCTTGACTGGAAATAAACATGCAACCAATTCCCACCACACCGCGCTCAAAAGACGCTGAACAAGAGTCTTCTTTCCCCCACCCCCAGCAGACTCAGTTAATATACAGCCGCTCTTAACCTTTTCAATGCCGCGAACTACCGCAAATTTTCCACCTTTCTTATTGGCCAAATGGAACAACACGCAGTCATCAGTACGAAAAAAAACTCACAAAAGTCTCAACTTTTAAAACAGACAATAAACACCAAAATTAGACAAAAGAAAAGAAGCTTAATGAATCAAGTCATAATGGCCCAGATTTGAAGATAGCGGGTAATAGGAGGCACCTCTGTTCATCAAACATACATTTACCCCCAGAGTTTCTACGGGTGTTTTGAGGTCCTTTGAGATCGGAAAGCCATTTCAAGCCATTTCTGAAGTGTCCTCTACAAGGGGACAGGACAGGTTTTCACCAAGCAGACCGGAAAATCCTTATGGAGTCGGAATTTGTATGTGTAATAAAATGCCAAATCAAAGAGGAAATCAAAATAAAAGAATGGGAAATAAATATGGGATTTCAGAGGAGAGAAAGTCTAACAATAATTCAAATCTGAAGGAACACTTATAAGAGTCAATTTTCTGGCCCAGAGGGATTGTTCAGTAACGATTAAAGCATTTTTCACATTATTGAGAATTCACTGACGCTGGAATAAACAAGCAAGAACATTCCTGGCAGCTTAATGAGGATATCTAACGTATCAAACACGAAATATTAGTTTCAAAGTGCATGTCCGATTCCTTTTGCTGGTAAATGCAAATGATGCACAGTTACAAGACCACAAGATACTCATTTAATACAAATTCTGGACAAGCAGGTAATTTGGACAGTAGCCCCCTGATTTTCGTATACATGCAGTCACTGAATGTTCTTTTCTTTATGGGATATAGACATCAATGGCAATGGCAGCATTATCCATCCCTAATTGTCCTTGCCAAGGTTCAAGTGTGGAGTGTTCAGGAACTGCTGCAGTCCATGTGGAGTCAATTTGTTCTCCTGTATTTGCTGCTCCTAATGTGGTCTCCTCTACATTGAGGAGACAAAACATAAACTGGGTAAGTCCGCAAGCATAACCCAACCTGCCCGTTGCTTGCCATTTTAACTCCCCATCTTGCCCTTTTGCCCCCATGTCCATCCTTGGCCTGCTGCAATGCTTCAGTGAAGCCCAACGCAAACTGGAGGAACAACACCTCATCTAGGGCAGCATGGTGGCACAGTGGTTAGCACTGCTGCCTCACAGCGCCAGGGTCCCAGGTTCAATTCAAGCCTCGGGTGACTGCCTCTGTGGAGTTTGCGTTCTCGCCGTGTCTGCATGGGTTTACTCCAGGTGGTCTGGTTTCCCCAGTCTAAAGATGTGCGGGTAAGTTGATTGGCCATGCTAAATTGACCCGAGTGTCGGGGGAGTAAAAGTGTAAATGCGTGGGGTAACGGAATAGGGCCTGGGTGGGATCGTGATCAGTACAGACTCGATGGGCCAAATGGTCTCCTTCTGTACGGTAGGGATTCTATGAACTCAAATCATCAAGTCCCAATAACATCCTAGTAAATCTTTTCTGCACTCTTTCTAGTTTAATAATATCCTTTCTATAATAGGGCGACCAGAACTGTACACAGTATTCCAAGTATGGCCTTACCAATGTCTTGTACAACTTCAACAAGACGTCCCAACTCCTCAATTCAATGTTCTGACCAATGAAACCAAGCATGCTGAATGCCTTCTTCACCACCTTGTCCACTTGTGACTCCACTGTCAAGGAGTTATGAACCTGTACCCCGAGATCTCTTTGTTCTTTAACTCTCCCCAACGCCCTGCTACTAACTGAGTAAGGCCTGCCCTGGTTCGATCCACCAAAATGTATCACCTTTCATTTATCTAAATAAAACTCCATCGACCATTCATCAGCCCAATTGCCCAATTGATCAAGATCCCATTGCAATCCTAGATAACCTTCTTCACTATCCACTATGCCACCAATCTTAGTGTCATCTGCAAACTTACTAACCATGCCTCCTAAATTCTCAACCAAATCATTAATATAAATGGCAAATAACAGTGGACCCAGCACCGATCCCTGAGGCACACCGCTGGTCACAGGCCTCTACAACCACCCTCTGGCTTCTGTCGTCAAGCCAATTTTGTATCCAATTGGCTACTGCACACTGGATCCTGTCAGATTTAACTTTATGCAACAACTTACCATCCGGTACCCTGTCAAAGGCCTTGCTAAAGTCCATGGAGACAACATCGACTGCACTGCCCTCATCTACCTTCTTGGTTACCCTTTCAAAAAACTCAATCAAATTCGTGAGACATGATTTTCCACTCACAAAGCCACACTGACTGTCCCTAATCAGTCTTTGCCTCTCTAAATGCCTGTAGCTCCTGTCTCTCAGAATACCTTCCAACAACTTCTCCACTACAGATGTTTCCAGGCTTTTCTTTGCAGCCCTTCTTAAACAAAGGCACAACATTGGCCAACCTCCAATCTTCAGGCACCTCACCTGTGGCTGTCGATGATTCAAATATCTCTGCTAGGGGACCTGCAATTTCCTCCCTAGCCTCTCACAACCTCCTGGGATACACTTCGTCAAGTCTCAGGGATTTATCTACTTTGAAGCACTTTTAATACTTCCAGCACCTCTTTCTCTGTAATATGTACATTCCTTAAGACATCACTATTTATTTCCCCAAGTTCCCTAACATCCATGCCCTTCTCAATAGTAAACACTGATGAGAAATATTCATTTAGAATCTCACCCATCTCTTGTGACTCTGCACATAGATGACCATATTGATCCTTAAGAAGCCCTATCCTCTCCTTAGTTACTCTTTTGCCCTTTTTGTATTTGTAGAAGCTCTTTGGGTTCTCCTTTGTCTTACCTGCCAAAGCAATCTCATGTCCCCTTTTTGCCCTCTTGATTTCTCTCTTAACTCTACTCCGGCACCCTCTATACCTTTCAAATGATGCATTTGATCCCAGCTATCTATGTATGTCATATGCCTCCTTCTTCTTCTTGACCAGGGCCTCAATATCCCAAGTTATCCAGGATTCACTACTTCTATCAACCTTGCCTTTCACTCTAAAAGGAATGTGCTTACCCTGAACTTTGGTGAACACACTTCTGAAAGCCTCACACTTACCAACCGTCCCTTTGCCTGTCAACAGATTCCCCCAATCAACTTTTGAAAGTTCCTGTCGAATGCCATCAAAATTGGCAAGGCCAATTTTGACTTTTGAGCCAGACCTATCATTCTCCATAGCTATCTTAAAATTAATGGAATTATGGTCACTGGTCCCAAAGTGATCCCACACTAGCACTTCTGTCACCTGCCCTTCCTTATTTCCCAAGAGGAGGTAAAGTTTTGCCCCTTCTTTAGTCAAGCCATCCACATACTGAGAAATTCCTCTTGAATACACTCAACAAATTTCTCGCCATTCAAGCTCCTAATACTATGGCTGTCCCAGTCAATGCTGAGAAAGTTAAAGTCCCCTACTACAACTACCACCCTAGTTTTCTTGGAGCTATCGTTACATATTTGTTCCTTAATTTCCCGCTGACTATTTGGAGGCCTATAGTACAATCTTATCAAAGTGATCTCCCCCTTCTTACTTTTCAGTTCTACCCATATAGACTCAGTGGGCGAATCCTCAGAAATATCCCCTCTCAGCACTGCCGTGATGTTCTCCCTAATCAAAAACGCATCACCCCCTCCTCTCTTACCTCCTGTTGTATCCTTCCTATAGCATCTGTACCCTGGAATATTGAGCTGCCAGTCCCGTCACTCCCTTAGCCATGTTTCAGTGATAGCTATAATATCTCAGTCCCATGTATCCATCCATGCCCTGAGTTCATCTGCCTTGCCCGTCAGGCCTCTTGCATTAAAATAAATGCAGTTTAATCTCGACTTCCCTTGCTCTCTGCCCTGCTCTTGCCTGACCTGCCTAGTACTAGGATTTCTGACACTACCTTTACTATTTAACATGCTCTCTTTAACTTCTGTGCTGTCCTCAACCTTCTCTTCTGTCTCCCTACTGCTTTGGGTCCCACGCCCCTGCCAAACTGGTTTAAACCCTCCTGAGTTGCTCAAGCAAATCTCCTAGCCAAGATATTAGTCCCCCTCCAGTTCAGGTGTAATTGTCCCTCTTGAACATGTCACCCCTGCCCCAGAAGAGATCCCAATGATCCACAAATCTAAATCCCTGCCCCCTGCACCAGCTCTCAAGCCACGCATTCATCCTCCTAATCTTCTTAATCTTGCTATTCCTACTCTCGACAATTTTAGACTGTGAACTTTTCCTCCACCTTGACTCCATTTTTATTTTCTTTGGCCACTTCCCCCACACAACCATCTGTCGCTTGTTCTTCAGTTTTGCTTTCACTGAACACTGACCTTTATTCTCCTATTAGCACATTCTGCTATCTTATCTTTATGCCACTATCAATTTTTTATTCTTTCGTGAGAAATGGGTGTCACTGGCTGGCCAGCATTTATTGTCCATGGCTAGTTGCCCGAGGGCAGTTGAGAGTCAACCACATTGCTGTGGCTCTGGAGTCACATATAAGCCAGACCAGGTAAGGACGGCAGATTTCCTTCCCTAAAGGACATTAATGAACCAGATGTTTTTTTCTGACAATCAACAATGATTGTCATCAGTAGATTCTTAATTCCAGATATTTTTTGTTGAATTCAAATTTCACCACCCACCATGGTGGGATTTGAACCCGGGTCCCCAGAACATTCGTTGAGTTTCTGGATTAACAGTCTAGCGATAATACCACCAGGCCATCGCCTACCACGATCATCACCTTAATGCTACCATTAACACTCCCTTAGTCTTGTGTCAATGACATCTTTGTCAATCTCTCCTTAGCTCTGATCTATCTGACCTTTTATTTTCCTCCACTTTCTCCACCCACCTCTCCAATTATATAATCCATCACATTTCAACCCCTCTTCAGCATTGAAGAAGAGTCAGATGGATGCAAAACGTTAACTCTGTTTCTCTCTCCACAGATGCTGTCAGACCTGCTGAGTTTATCCAGCATTTTCTGTTTTTTATTATTATTATTATCAGGTGGGGATGCTTCCATGTGCCTGATGCCCTTCTAGAGGTCACAGGTTTGGAAGCTGCTGCTGATGAAGCCTTGGTGAGTTGATGCAATGCATCTTGTAGATGGTATATGCTGTATCCACAGTGCAACTGTGGTGGAAGATTTGAATATGTGAGGTGGTGGATGCGGTGCCAACTTCGTGGGCTGCCTTGTCCTGGATGATGTCAAGCTCCATCAATGTTGTCGGAACTACACTCATCTAGCCAACTGGGGAGTATTTTATCACATTGCTGACAGGTGCCTTGTGCAAGGTCTTTGAGAACTCAGAAAGTGAGTCACTTGACACATAATACCCAGTCTCTGACCTGCTCTTGTAGCCAAAATATTCATGCGGCTGAAGCAGTTATATTTCAGGTTAGTGGTGACCCTAAGTGTGCTAATGGGAAGGGATTTTACAATAGTATTGCCATTAAGCATCAAATGGAAGTGATTAGATTCTATTTTGGTGGAGGGAGTCATTGCTTGACAATTGTGTGGTGTGACTGTTACTTATCACTTATCAAGTCAAGCTCACATGCTGTCCAGGCCTTGCTGCAGTAGGCACAATTGTTTCATTATCTGGGGAGTTGGGAATGGAACTCGACATTGTGAAAGTGGCAGCAAACACCCTCACTTCTGACCTTGTGATGGAGGGAAGGTTATTGATAAATTAGTTGACGATTTTTAGGCCGAGGATATCACCCTGAGAAACAAACTGCGTCGATATTTCAATATGAGATGATTGGCCACAGTCAGCCAATGCTGCCTTGATGCCGAAGGCCACACCTCTCCTTTGGAATTCAGCTCTTTTGTCCATGGCTGGACCAAAGCTCCCCAGGCCTGGAGCCAGGTAGCATATTACTGATGTGTAGATATAACTTATAGCACTGTCCATTACCCCTTCCATTGCTGTGCTGATGATTGAGAATAGATTAATGACATAGAGTCATAGAGGTTTATAGCATGGAAACAGGTCCTTTGCCCCAACTTGTCCATGCCGCCCTTTTTTTCTAAAACCCCGAGGCTAATCCCAATTGCCCGCATTTGGCCCATATCCCTCTTTACCCATCGTAACCATGTAACTATCTAAATGCTTTTTAAAAGATAAAATTGTACCCACCTCTACTACTACTTCTGGCAGCTTGTTCCAGACACTCACCACCCTCTGTGTGAAAAAATTGCCCCTCTGGACACTTTTGTATCTCTCCCCTCTCACCTTAAACCTATGTCCTCTAGCTTTAGACTCCCCCCACCTTTGGGAAAAGATATTGACTATCTAGCTGATCTGTGCCCCTCATTATTCTATAGACGTCTATAAGGTCACCCCTCAGCCTCCTACGCTCCAGAGAGAAAAGTCCCAGTCTATTCAGCCTCTCCTTATAACTCAATCCATCAAGTCCCGGTAGCATCCCAGTAAATCTCTTCTGCACTCTTTCTAGTTTCTAGTTAATAATATCCTTTCTATAATAGGGTGACCAGAACTGCACACAGTATTCCAAGTGTGGCCTTACCAATGTCCTGCACAACTTCAATAAGACGTCCCAACTCCTGTATTCAATGTTCTGACCGATGAAACCAAGCATGCCGAATGTCTTCTTCACCACTCTGTCCACCTGTGACTCCACTTTCAAAGAGCTATGAACATGTGCCCCTCGATCTCTTTGTTCTGTAACTCTCCCCAACGCCCTACCATTAACTGAGTAAGTCCTGCCCTGGTTCAATCTACCAAAATGCATCACCTCACATTTGTCTAAATTAAACCAAAATTTTAATTGTTAAAGTCTAACTTTATTATTAGAAACTAACATTTTTCTATATTTCTCTTTATAGAATAGATTGATGGGAAAACATACAAATTGAGCACAGTATAGAAAATATGTCAAGGTAATGGAAATGTTGGAAAATTATATCCCGTTTTACAAACAAAACCTAATCTGCAGCAAAAAGCTGAGACCTTGAAGCTGTCTGGGAATTGCTTGTGCATGTAGAACCTCAGGATTGGAGGTATCTATGTCTTCTCGGAGTAAGAGACAGTTATACAAAATGGATGTGAAAAATATTATGCAGTGGTGTGATGCTCACATGGCACATACCTGGTTAGTCAAAGAGTGCATGTTAAACATAGGATTGACGATGGTTGGGATGAAGGAAGGATTAATTGGAAAAGAGCCAAGATAAAAGAGGGCCACCTGCATTATGGAGGAAGCTGCAAATGAGAAAACAAGAGGCAAGGGAGATGGAGAGAGAGAGAGAGAGAGAGAGGGAGAAAGAGACAGAGGCTTAAAGACCAAAAGCTGAAAGAGAAGCCATTGTGCACTCACCATTCGGCCTTAATACGGGGAGTATATAGCCTGCATTAAAATGTAAATTACAGCCTGAGTTTATCGCTGTAGTTTATCTGAAAGCTTAATAAATTTGTTCTGACTTTACCTAATTAAAGTAGTCTCATAACTGAACTTTTTGCCAGTCCAATCCCATTAATAATTTAAAGCTCATACCACCCCAAAACCAACATACCAGTGTTGTCTGGACTGCAACAGGTTGGCAATGGGTGCGGCTCGTTCTTCAGCCTAAGTCTTCAGAGGAGATCAAAAATACTGTCAGGGACTATAGCCTTTTTCTACGTCTAGTGTTTGCAACTGTCTCTTGATATCATGTGGAATTAATCAAACGGGTTCCAGGTTGGCATCTGTGAGGTTGGGCAGCTCACGAGGAGACCAAGATGGCACTTACGGCTAAAAATAGTTGCAAATGCTTCAGCCTAATCTTCTGCACTCATTGCGAATGAAAATGTTGATGGAGCCTCCTCCTCCAGATAATTGTTGAATCGTTCACCACCATTCACAACTGGAGTTGGCAGGACTGGAGAGTTTTGGTTCGATTTGTTGGATGTAGGATTGTTCAGCTTTGTCTGTGTTCTGCTTCCACTCTTTAGCATTCATGTAGTCCTGTGCTGTAGCTTCTCCTGATTGGCATATATTTTAAGTAAGTTTGGTGCTGCTCTTGCCTCTCCTAAATAACTAATTGAACAAGTGTTGGGCACCTAGTTTGACAGTGATTGTAGAATGAGGGAAATGTTGATATACAATTTTGCTCCTGCTGATGGGCCACAGTGTCTCATGGATGCCCAATTTTGAGGTCTAGAATTGAACTTCTTCCATTCAGCATGGCGAAGTGCCACACAAGAGAAGGGAGGGTGTCCTCAGCATGAGGACCTTGTCTTCAAAAGGTCTGTATAGTGGTCACTCATACCAATTCTGTCATGGATAGATGCATCTGGGAGAGGTAGATGAGTGAGGATGAGGTCAGGAAGATTTTTCTCATGTTACTTTTGTTGTGCCTGCCGTACAGTCTGTTTTAACCCTTATACGATGGACAAAGAATTGCGAGTAGACTTCTTGTTAGTACAACCAATATTTATTTAAAATACACAATCAATAATCACTCACCCAAACAACAGTAAGTTATCTTACAGAAAATATTAATGTTCAAGTCCAATACTAGACCTTGACTTAAGATTTGCGTAACTGGCAAGTACCCAAGCAGATATTGGCCTTTATCTGTGCGCTGGTCTCTGTAGTCCTCTGCGTAGTCTGATCCTTTAGTCTGGTCGGGCACTCTAGCTCTGGTCTTCCTTCCTTCTTGGGTGTGGTGGCTCTCGTCGTGCAGGTCGTTGCTGGCGATGGTCACTGTTGTTGTAGCTCATTCGTGCGGTCAGAGAGAGAGAGAGATTCTTGGTTGCGCAGCACCCTTTATACCCCGTTGGGTTTCGCGCCCCTTTTGGCCATTGCCAATCAATCGATCAGGACTTGATCACCCTGATTGATAAAGTCCAATCCGGGTGCTGCCACATCAATCTCTGGGTGTGTCCTCAACGGCCATGTCTGTAGGTGCTGGGGGCACGTAGGACACACACCTCCCTCCCAAATAAGGGGTTGAGGCATCCCTATGTCTGGTAAACAACCCAGTTTGACCTGAAAGTCCCTTTTGTCCTGGAGATGGCCCATATCCTGTGTATTCAGTCGTCTGAGTTGCCGCCTGTTTATCTCTGTCTTTTAGGCTGCAGCTTGCTGTTTTAGTTCTTGTCCAATTGTCCCAGAGTGCTTTACAAATAGCCATTTTTGGTGGCCCGTTTGGCGACACTTTTCTCACCAGCTTCATCAGGCCCACCTATAAAGTTCATGACCCGGCCATTACTGGTGCTACTGAGCTACGTGCGCTATTAGGCATTGAAGTCCCTCGCCCAGAGTACATACTGTCTCCTTGCTATCATCAATGTTTCTTCCAAGTTCAACATAGAGGAATTCTAATTCATCAGCTGAGGGAGGGTGATGGGTCGAAATCAGAAGGATGGCCTGTTTGACCTGATGCCATGAGATTAATGCAGTTTGCAGTTAATGTTGAGGACTCCATGGACCGTGTGCCTGACTATACACCACCGTACTCTGGTAGGTTTGTCCAGCTGATGGAACAGGATAGAACAGGATATACCTATAGATGGTGGCCAAGGAGTGGGGATGTTTGCTGAAGATACGATTTGTGAATATGACTATGTTAGGCTGTTGCCCGACTTGTCTACAGGACAACTTGGCAAGTTTCCACATGTTAATGTTGCAGGTTCGACTGGGTTGAGTGTGCTTTGTTGTGTCTGGTTTCTAGGTTGACACTGTGTAGTCCATCCATATATATTCTTAATAGACTTTCCACAAAGGTTTGATACAACTGAGTAGCTTGCGAGGCCATTTTAAAGGCTAGATAGAAGTCTCCTACTTTGCTGTGGGTCTGTAGTGATATACAGGCCAGACTGTGTAAGGATAACAAATTATCTGCTCTGAAACACATCAATGAACCAGATGGGTTTTTACAACATCTCAGTAGTTTCATGGTTAACAGTATAACTAACATTTAATTCCAGATTTAGTTAATTAAATTTAAATTGCCCAGCTGCCATGGAAGGATCATTCACCCAAATCTCTGGTTTAATGGTCCAGTATGAAAGACCCTTGATATATACTTCATTCAGTACCAGTTTGGACCATGAAAGATCTCCTGTTAATATTAACCAATGGAATAAGCACTTCCATGTATTGTATATCCTAGCCTTGATCAGTATTGATGCACCAAATCACTTGATATCTATGTACAGGAAATCTCTCCCAAATAAGATATTTTAGAAGACACGGAGCAAAGACTAAACACTAATCCAGGACCAGCCAAAACCAACTAATTCATTATTTAAAATAAAAAATAAAAGTGCCTATCCTCTGGTAATATTATACTGAGTTGCAATAAGAATCAGGACTGACATCTCCTGTCCTTACCCAGACAACATGAAGTTCCTTATTTAAGGAAAAGGTATTACTGCATGTGGTTGAACAGAATAACTCTACCGCCGGAATTCTACCGCCCTGCCCGCCACAAAATCGACTCGGTTTGAATGGAAATGTCCATTGACCTCGGGCAGGAACTTTTGGTCTCGCTTGAGTGGGACCATAAAATCCCACCCTACATCTTTGTTGCATGTCTCCCAATTGATGAGGATTTCAACTCAAATTAATAAGATTCAAAATCTGTTATCCACCGTCGGTTCAGGTGCTAAAGAAAGCAAGCCTGACGCCCTCGAAGAATTGCACTCGAGAAATGAGGAGACTGTCCTGGACAATTGGAAATACATTCTCAGACTATTTAAAGTGGTTAGCACTGCCTCACAGCACCAGGGACCCACGGTTGATTCCAGCCTTGTTCTCAGTCAAGGGGCCAATGAGCAAATTTCAGAAAGATAAAAGTTTGGCACAACGTTAACATGAGTTTCAAAAAACAAACCTGAGGTATGAAAAGAAACAATTTGTTAAGCAAAAAAACGTAATAAAGGTGAGTATTAAAGTATAATAGGTTGAGAGTGCATGTTTCCCACTCACTCCCAGGCTCAGGGTGCTCATTCAGTCACCTTCACCCACAGTGAGAGTGGATGAGAGTACATGATGGTATGTGTGAGTGAGAACTCCGAGCCTGGGAGTGAGATAGGCCTATGGAAACATTCCGACCCTGCAATTTCACCTCCACCCCCACAATCCATTCCCCTCACACTCTCCAATCCCCACACCGTCCACTACCCCTCACACTCTCAACTTCCCTTCTCATTCTCTACTCCACCCCACAATCCGTCCCATCACACTCCCCACTGCCCTTCACACTCCCCACTCCTCCTCACACTCCTACCCCCTCATAGTCCCCACCTCTCCACAACCCCTCACCCTCTCCATCCCCACCTCTCCACTCCCACCCCCCACACTCTCAAATCCCCTTCATACTCTCCACCCTCACACACTCAAAGAAGGACAAAGAACAAAGAAAATTACATCACAGGCCCTTTGGCCCTCCAAGCCTGCATCGACCATGCTGCCCGACTTAACTAAAACCCCCTACCCTTGCGGGGACCATATCCCTCTATTCCCATCCTATTCATGTATTTGTCAAGATGCCCCTTAAAAGTCACTACCGTATCTGCTTCCACTACCTCCCCGGCAACGGGTTCCAGGCACCCACCACCCTCTGTGTACAAAATCTGCCTCATACATTTCCTTTAAACCTTGCGCCTTGCACCTTAAACCTGTGCCCCCTAGTAATTGACTCTTTGTCCTGGGAAAAAGTTTCTGACTATCCACTCTGTCCATGCCTCTCATAATCTTGTAGAGTTCTATCAGGTCACCCCTCAACCTCTGTCGTTCCAGTGAGAACAAACCATGGGCGGCACGGTAGCACAGTGGTTAGCACTGCTGCTTCACAGCTCCAGGGACCTGGGTTCGATTCCCGGCTTGGGTCACTGTCTGTGTGGAGTTTGCACATTCTCCTTGTGTCTGCGTGGGTTTCCTCCGGGTGCTCCGGTTTCCTCCCACAGTCCAAAGATGTGCGGGTTAGGTTGATTGGCCATGCTAAAAATTGCCCTTAGTGTCCTGAGATGTGTAGGTTAGAGGAATTAGTGGGTAAATATATGGGGGTAGGGCCTGGGTGGGATTGTGGTTGGTGCAGACATGATGGGCCGAATGGCCTCTTTCTGTACTGTAGGGTTTCTGTGAAGTTTCTCCAACCTCTCCTCATAGCTAATGCCCTCCATACCAGGCAACATCCTGGTAAATCTTTTCTGTACCCTCTCCAAAGCCTCCACATCCTTCTGGTAGTGTGGCGACCAGAATTGAACACTATATTCCCTGAGGAATGCCACTTGTCACAGTCCTCCATTCAGAAATGCACCCTTCCACTGCTACCCTCTGTCTTTTTTGACCGAGTAAGAAGTCTCACAACACCTGGTTTAAGTCCAACAGGTTTATTTGGCAACACAAGCTTTCGGAGCCCCAAGCCCCTTCTTCAGGTCTGAAGAAGGGGCTTGGGGCTCCGAAATCTAGTGCTGCCAAATAAACCTGTTGGACTTTAACCTGGTGTTGTGAGACTTCTTACTGTGCTTACCCCAGTCCAACGCCGGCATCTCCACTTCTTTGACTGAGCCAGTTTTGTATCCACCTTGCCACCTCACCTCTGATCCCATGCGACTTCGCCTTCTGCACCAATCTGCTATGAGGGACCTTGTCAAAGGCCTTACTGAAGGCCTTACTCCACCTCCACAATTCACCCCCTCACCCTCTCCACTCCCCCTCACACTCTCTACCCCCTCACACTCTCAGTACCCCAACACTGTTCATCCCCTCACTCTCCACCCTTATCTCTGTTCACCCTCGCCTCATACCCTCCACCTCACCACACTCTCCACTCCCCCACACTCTCACTACCCCCACACTGTTCATCCCTTATCGTTCTTCATCCTCCCCTCATACTCTCCACCCCATCACACTCTCCCCATACTCTCCACTGCCAGACTGTCTACCGCCACACCCCATCTCCCTCACACTGTCTACCCACCCACACTCTCCACATCCCCACAGTCTCTCAACTCCTCTTTCACACTCTCCTCCCCCTTACCATCTCTTTCACTCCTCACACTCTCCTTGTTCTCCCCCATTTCCTCTCTCTCTCTCCTCCCCTCCTGGCCCTTCTTTCTCCCCTCCCCTTACCCTCTCTTTCTCCGCCTCCTCATCCTTCCTCTTTCCACTCTCTCATCCCTCTCCTACTCCCTTCACCTATCTCTCTCTCACCTCCACTTTTCTTGCCCCCCTCTCTCTCTTACTCCCCCACTCCTTTGCTCAATCCTCCCCCCTCACCACCTCTCCTCTCCCCTCTTTCCTCCAACGTATCACCTTTCTCACTCCTCCTTCTTCACCCATTTTCTCTCTCCTCCTCCTCACCCCCTCCCTCTCTCCTCTGCCTTCACCCTCACCCCCTCTTTCTCTCCTCACCCTCTTCCGTTCTTCTCCCCTTCACCCCCTCTACTGTCTCCTCCCCCTCCCTCTCTCTTCCTCCCTCATCCATCTCCCTCTGTCTCCTGCCCCCTTCCCCTCTTTCTCACTCTTGTCCCCACTCTTGGCACTGGTGCTCGTTGATCCTCCAGCAAACATGGGGAAGAAGTGATTTGTAATTGGAGAAGCAGTTCCATGCACATTCTTCCATTCAAACTTATCTGTTGAACTGGCATTTTGAAAACTGGCTCCGGGGACCACTTAGATGCATTTCGAAGGCCGTATTTGGCCCTCAGGCCACACGTTGAACACGCCTGCAGTAAAGCATATCTAACAAAGAAGAGAATAATAACTTCAGATGTGATGGCCATGTTCAACCCAAAAATGAAACATTAATGACAATGCTGACCTCTAGTGCCTATCATGGTTCAGCTGTATTCTAACAGACACTGATACTACCAAGAGGTAGGGAATGTGAGCAGAGAAGTCAGTTTGAGCAGTGAACACCCTGTCAAGTGAAATGATAATGGACTAGGGGAGACCTGAGGAGGTGAGAGATGGGAGGGAACAGGGTGAGACCAGTATTTGCATTGATAGAAATTTCAACAGTATGGGAAATCAGTGGCGAGTTGGGGTAAATAATAGGTACATCGTTCAAAGGGAATTTTGTGTCTTTTTATCTCTTCAACTGAACTTTACATTTAAATTTAAGAAACAATTGTGAATTGCTCGTTCATAACTCGCAGGTGATGACTAGCTACTAGTTGTAATCCAAGATACAGGGAGAATGTGTAAACTCCATACAGACAGTCACCCAAGGCAGGAATCAAACCTGGGTCTCTGACACTGTGAGGCAACTGTGCCTCGAAGGAAAGCCGCTGCTTCAAGATGGAGGATCCTTTTGGAAGAGGGCTGGTGTTTCCTTTAAGAATACACTCCAAGGAAGACATTGATGTAGTGGTTAGAGGCACAGATTAATGGGTTCAAATCCCACCTTGTCAAATTTAAATTCAAATAAACCAGAAATATAAAAAGCTAATAATGGCAACCATGGCAACAATCATTGATTGTTGTAAAACTCATCTGGTTCACTATATCCTTTAGGGAAGGAAATCTGCCACCCCACCTGAATTGTGGTTGTCCCTTAATTGCCCTCTAGGAATGGGCAACAAATGGTGGCCTTACCACTGACACCCACAACTTGTGAAAGAATTTTTTTTAAATGAGGAAAGCTAAAGGAACACATCCCATGTATTACTTTTCCGAGTCATATCGCTCGTGGTTTACACAACAGGTCTAATCTAAATACATAAATGAGACCAGCAAAATGCTTGCTGTCACATCTGTTAGGGGAAGTAGTAAGGCCTCACTGTTCATCAACATGCAAAATTTGGTGAGAATGAGAATTTGAAATGTGAAGACAATGACGAGAAAGAGGAAGGTGGAAGACATCAAGAGAGAAATGGGAAGATACAGCCTGAATGTTCGCTGACTAACAGAAGTCAGATGGAGAGATTGTGGTGATTTTGAAAGTAATGATACAAGTAGGTAATGAAAAGAGTAAAAGAGCCATTGCTATACTGTTGGTCAATGAAATGGTGAGTTTATGATGAGAATCGATGAACACAGTGACTGTTGGCTAAACATGCTGTTCCATGTTGATCCGGTGGATGTTGTTATTCTACCAGTGTATATGTCAGTTCAGAACAGCCCAATGTAGAAATGGAGACAGAGTACCAGACACTGGAGGAACTGATAGAAAAGGAAACAACTTCTTGATGATCATGGAAGACTGGAATGCTGCAGTTGATGAAGGCAGAAATGGAAATAAAATTGGAAACCACAGACTGGATGTCAGAAACAACAGAGAGATGCCAGTTAAGTTCTGTAGAAGATGGAATCTGTGCATCTCTAATCCCTGGTTTAACTACAATCAAAGGTAATGATGGATTTCGATATGACCTAGAAATCTGAAGAGGTTTCAAATTGATTACATACTTGTCAAGCAGAGATATCGAAACAGCAGAAAGAATTCATGTGCCTACACAGATGCAGACTCGGACATAGATCATAGTCTAGTTGCCATGAAAGTAAAAATTCATCTGAAGAGAATCTAGAAGGGAAATCAAACATTTAAGATACAAGGCTCTGAAAGGGTCATGTTTTGCGAAGCAGAAGAGAAAAAATTAGAGGTTCTGAAAGCAATAGCCAAGGTCAGTGGTACAGATTGAAAATGTGCCATCTTAGAAAGTAGTAAAAAATTGGTATTGTTGAAAGAAAATTTAGTCTTGGGTCTCAAAAGAAATGCTGAAGAATGAAAAGGGAAGAAAATGGAAGTGCAAAACATTAATGAATGTGAATTAATGTATTGGAATAGGAAGCATTTTCAGCTGCTTCCTTCCACCAGATGTTCACTGATGACTGCGCAATGTTCAGCACCATTTGTGACTCCTCAGATAGTAAAACATTCCAGGTCCAAATGCAGCAAGGCCTGGAAAATATCCAGGCTTGGACTGACAATTGCCAAGGTAACACTCACACCACACAAGTGCCAGGCAATGGCCATCTTCAGCAAGAGGGAATCTAACTATTCCCCTTGAGATTCAATGGCATTAGCATCGGTGATTGCCCCACTTTCAACTTCCTGGGGGTTATCACTGACCAGAAACTGAACTAGACTAACCATATAAATATATGGCTACAAGAGCAGATCAGAGGCAAGGGGCGGAATGTCCCTGTCCCTCCCACCACGGGAATCGTAGAGGGTGGGACAGAAAACTCAGTGGACCATCCAATGTTCTGTTGACCCCGGGTGGGAATTTCCAGCCTTCGGGTGAGCACGGCTGGAAAATCCCACCCAAGGGATCCTGTGGCAAATTACTCACCTCCTGACTCCCCAAAGCCTATCCACCGCCTACAAGGCACAAGTCAGGAGTGTGATGGAATACCCTCCACTTGCCTGGATGAGTGCAGCTCCAACAACACTCAAGAAGCTCAACACCATCCAGGAAAAAGCAGCTGCTTGATTGGCACCCCTTCCACAAACATTTATTCCTTCCACCACCGACGAATAGTGGCAGCAGTTTGTTTACTATGCAATGCAGGCACTCACCAAGGCTCCTTAGGCAGCACCTTCAAACCTATGACTGCTACTATCTAGAAGGACAAGGGCAGCAGACACATGGGAGCACCACCACCAGGAAGTTCCCATCCTAGTCACTCATCATCCTGACTTGAAAATATAGCGCTGTTCCTTTACTGTCGCTGGGTCAAAATCCTGGAACTCCATCACTACCAGCACTGTGGATGTACGTACATCACATGAACTAGAGCTGTTCAAGAAGGCAGCTCACCACCACCTTCTTGAGGGTAATTATGGATGGACAATAAATGCTGACCTAGCCAGCGATGGCCACATTCCACAAATTAATTTTAAAAACCATAGGACTTAGGAGCAGATATAGACCAATCAGCCCTTCAAGCCTGCTCCGCAGACTCGATGGACCGGATGGCCTCCTTCTGCACTGTAGGATTCTATGATTCTATAATAAGCATCAACTCCTTGCACAGTTTAATCCTCAACTTTTAGTTAAGAAGTACCATGAGAGGAGGGAGAGGAGAGCCTGGAGATGGGAGGACTTGGTCTGGTCAATAAATAAATAAATTCTAAATGACACAATGTGTAATGTCAGTGTTTAGCATTGTGCACAGTGCTTTTCATTGAATGAATCACATGGAAATAAATCAATGTTTGCATCAGTTTGACTAAGTGACTAAGATACTAAGTTTTTGATGCTGACATCAGAGTCTAAACTAAACAATGAGCTAAGAAGAGAGACTGATCTGGCAAGAGAGAATTAGTGGGTGGAGCAGTGCAGAGAATTGGATACCCAAGAACAAATACCCTCGAAAATAAACAAATTGGCTGGAGGAATGAGCAGTGAACTTCAGAGAGGTATTGAACACAGAGGTGGTACACTGCTTATAGAAACTGAGGTAGTAAAGAATAGATGGAAAGATTACATTGAAAATCTGTATGACAGAGATGGCAAGCTAACAGAACTAACAGAACTAGAACCAAACTTCGTTACTTGTGCTGACCTTGACCACCCATCCAAAAAGACATTCCTCCCATTTCGAGGGATCCCACTGATTGACTAAATGTGTGGTCAAGATCAGTTTGGAAAAATGGTGTGCATCACCTTTCAAACTCACTCCACCATCTTCGACCCTTCTTCTGTCACCCATCAACTTCCCTTAATCACCCTAGACCCACCCAATATCACCATTCCTATCCCCTCTGTCACCCTTGAACTTCTACCCGAGACCCTATCACGATTCACCTCCACATGAATTTCCTCTTCTCAGAGTTGACACCCATTACCATCCCCATGCTCTGATCCTGCCTCATCTCTTTATCCCATCCACCTGAGTTGTCTCCCTCTGTGACCCACCCGATGAGACTTTCAACTAACAGACTCTCACCTTGTACCTGGCACCCTATCACATCCTACTCCCCTTCTGATTGTGACTATTCCCTCCTACCACTAGTAGCTTGAGTTCTTCCCGCAGGACCCCACTGTCGACACCACTGATCCTGTTCACTAAGACATTCCCCCACCCCTACCCTTTCAAAAAAAATTCTTCCCCCACCACCCATCACCCACCCCCCTCCCCCCCTCTCCCCCCCACCCACCCCCGATTCCCTCAACTCATTTTCCTGTACACACCCCTCTCTTCCTGCCTTTGCCTGCCTCCCTTGTCTTGGTCCAGTTCAGTGAAGTTATGCAAGGTCTCCAAGAAGGAAAACAACAACACTTACTGATCTCAAAGTCACAGAAGATGAAGCTTACCAGGTACACACCACTTATATACAGTTGTACAACTGAATGTTATAAATTCTGTCTGGTGGGGAACTCAATTTGGAGGGCAAACTTAATTCTGGCGAGGAGGCCATATGGTAAGTATCCATGAGATGTTCATGAAGCCAATGGGGTCCCTGAAATTGTTTGTTGGGAAGCTTGACCTGCCATGAAAATTGGGAGAACAAAATTCCAACTGCTTATCCTGCTGTCAGGAAACAGATTTTTTTCCTCCTGCCAAATTTTGTGCCTTTGCCCACACAGTTTTTGCCACTGGTGGGAGAGTAAAGTTCCATCCCAAGATAATAAGTTTTTGGTACTGACATCAGAGTCTAAACTAAACAATGAACTAAGAAGAAATACTGACCAGGCAAGAGAGTTAGTGGACAGAACACTGCAGACAACTGGAAGAACTACTCGGCAGCACAATGGCTCAGCGGTTAGTACTGCTGCCTCTCAGCTCCAGGGATCTGGGTTCAATTCCTGCCTTGGATGACTGTCTGTGTGGACTTTGCACATTCTCCCCATCTCTATATGGGTTTCCTCCAAGTACTCCGGTTTCGTCCCACAGTCCAAAGATGTTCAGGTTAGATGGATTGGTCATGCTCACTACCAGAAGGACGTGGTGGCTTTGGAGGGAGTACAGAAAAGGTTTACCAGGATGTTGTTGGTATGGAGGATATTAGTTATGAGGAGAGGCAGATATGATAGTGACATTTAAGGCTTATCTGGATAGGCACATGAACAGGCAGAGTATAGAGGGATATAGGCAGTTGGTCTAAGTAGGGCAACATGATCGGCGCAGACTTGGTGAATCGAGGAGCCTATTCCTGTGCTGTACTGTTCTATGTACAACAAAAATGAAGAATGGATACTCTCATGAGAAAATAGCCTGGTTGGAGAAAGGAGCAGGAATGATTGAATGAATGGTAGCTTGTAATCAGTCCATGCTGTCAAATTAATCTTCTGATTGGTCATTAATATTCTTCTAAGTAAGTTTCTGTCAGTAAAATGGTGTATAAGATCATGCTTTGTCTATCCCTAAATTAGAAGATCAAAAAGAGGAATTAGAAAATTTTCAAGATGGTTGTTAAACACAGAAAATTTAAAACTCTGTTTGAAACCATTTTGCAAAAAGAAATTTTTTTTAAAAAATGTATATGAATATGAAATGTCAAAGGAAGTGTTTCCACTTAGGGTGTGATTAATAATCAAGCATTGCCCTCAAAACTTTTCTAGTTTTCATAAATCACATCATCTTCAAGTTTCTGCTCAAACTTCTTTGCATATTCCCAAATATAAAATCTGCCACAATTCAATGCAATGGCAGTGTTTTAGAATGCATATTTTCTTAAACATTTCCAAATGGACTTGAAATAGTCATTCTGTTTCTCTCTCCGCAGATGCTGCCAGACCTGCTGAGCTTTTTTCCCCAGCATTTTCCATTTTTATTTCAGATTTCTAACATTCACAGTGTTTTGCTTTTGTTTCAATATTTGTTGCCCATTCCTAATTGCCCTTGAAAGTGGTGGTCTGCCGCGTGTTGTAGGAACTCGTACTGTGCTGTTAGGAAGAGAGTTCCAGGATTCTGCTTTCAGCAAAAGTGAAAGAACAGCAATATAGTTCAATGTCAGGATAGCATGTGATTTGGAGAGGAACTTACAAGAGGTGGCGTTCCCATGCATCTCCTTCTAGGTAGTAGAGGTCGCAGGCTTGGAAGGTGCTGTTGAAGAGATCTTGGTGAGTTGCTGCATTGCATCTTGTGGATAGTACACACTAATGTCACTTTGCATCGGTACAATTTAAAAGTAAAATGTAATAATTTTTATGTCTTCTGCTTGCTGTAAGTTAGAAATAATCACAACTTAGATTCAAACATTGTTGTGTATTTATTGCTGCTCTCCATGTTGCTCGTGATTTGATACATTTTTACTGGGCACATGATGTAGTACAGCAGTAAAATGTGGCAGTACCCCAGATGTACACTCTCATAACAATTAGTTCCCAGTTCTCTACAAATAATATAACAATTCTGTTTCATTCTTCTCATCTCTTTCCTTTCATCCCATATATATACATAAAACTTGAATTTTACCTTGTTTCCATTTGAATGATTCAAATGTTGTTTATATTTTCTGTTTCGTACTTCCTGGTTTACAGTGTGTCTCAGTGAGATTGGTTGCAAAGCTTCCCAGCTCACAGATGGCACAAACCCCCAATAAAGGGGAACCGCACTGGATCAGTGAAGAACAGCCTTTTCTTTGCCACCGAGAGGAAATTCGAGACCATCATTATTGCCCTTTGTGTTTTTAAAACATAGGGAAGAATTCTCCCATCCCGTCTGGAGAGGTTTGGTGGCGGGTAGGGGCAAGAAATCGAGCAGGAGCCAAAAAGTCAGAAAGTTGCCAACGTAAAATTAGGTAGCAATTCTCCTAATAAACTAAAGTTTATTTATTAGTCACAAATAAGGCTTACATTAACACTGCAATTAAGTTACATGAAATTCCCTTAGTCGCCACATTCCAGCACTTGTTCGGATCAATGCACCTAACCAGCACGTCTTACAGACTGTGGGAGGAAACTGGAGCACCTGAAGGAAACCCACGCAGACACAGGGAGACTGTGCAAACTCCACACAGACAGTGACCCAAGCCGGGAATTGAACCTGGGTCCCTGGCGCTGTGAGGCAGCAGTGCTGACCACTGTGCCACCGTGCTGCCCCATAATGGTGGGTTAATGGGGGTCGGTTTTCCGCTGGCTGGTGGCTTGAATGTCATTTACATTCATTTGCATCTCATGAATGCTCATTAAAATACTGCCCGCTGGCATCCTGTCAGTCCTTCCAAACGTGCGTCATGCCAGCATGGTATTAGTTTGATCTAAAATCTGTTTGCTAATGAGTGGTGTGCACAGGTAGTCCTCAGTTCACAGGAGACTTCAGGGTGAGTGCAACATTGCCATTGTACTGTGCTACTCCTGCTGCAGTGTTTATCGCTCTGCTGGGGCAAACTGGTTCCTGCAGTCTAGCTCCAAGCTGAGCTGGTTTTCATGGACAGCATCATGCTGCTGGACCCATGGATCCTCGTATGTCATCCTCTTGGATCAGTTCTGTGCCTAAGGTTGGAAAGTACAGGGATCTCCTTGCCCCAAGTGCAACACACCAGTGTCTTTCTGAACAGCACTTGCTGAGGGAGTAACGCAGCCACCACAACTATTGTCCAAAGTTCAACTGGGTGGAGCGTGACACGTGGCTGGCTAGGGAGAGGGTGTTGGCCTGACAAAGACAAAGAGGGAGGAGGGAAAATGTGGAAGTAGGGCTATGCAAGGGAAGAGAGGGGAAGGCGAGGGCTCACAATGACATGATGTGGAGATGCCGGCGTTGGACTGGGGTAAACACAGTAAGAAGTCTCACAACACCAGGTTAAAGTCCAACAGGTTTATTTGGTAGCAAAGGCCACTAGCTTTCGGAGTGCTGCTCCTTTGTCAGGTAAGTGGGAGTTCTGTTCACAAACTGGGCATATAAAGACACAAACTCAATTTACAAAATAATAGTTGGAATGCAAGTCTTTACAGGTAATCAAGTGTTAAAGGTACAGACAATGTGAGTGGAGAGAGGGTTAAGCACATGTTAAAGAGATGTGTATTGTCTCCAGCCGGGACAGTTAGTGAGATTTTGCAAGCCCAGGCAAGTCATGGGGGTTACAGATAGTGTGACATGAACCCAAGATCCCGGTTGATACCAGAAATCTGAAAGAAAAAAATAGCACTGGAAACAAAATGCGAGAGAGAACCAGAGTTAATGTTTCAGGTTGATGACGTTTCATTAAAATTGGAAAGTGTTAGAGGAGAAGTAATTGGTTAAACGAGTACCGAAACATCGAAAGAAGAACAAAACATACGTTTATTTTAGCATTGAAGGAAGGAGGCAATAAATGTCAAACATGAATAACTATAATGTGCTAACTTGGAAAGACAAGTAAACTACTGTTTCAGCTGGGAGGAGCATAAGGGAAGAGGTGATAGGGCATGTGTTGTATCTTGTGTTTTTCTGGAAAGATACTGTGGAAAAGACATCAGGAGGGTGATTGAGGTATGAACAATGATGTCATGGAGTCCCTTTGGACTGCTGCATGGAGAGGGGGTAGAATTGCTTGTGGTGCTGGCAGAAGACGACCTGTTGAATGTGGGAGGTTGGTGGAATGGAAGACGAGGGCAAGGGAACCCTGGGTTCTGGAAGGGGTGAGAGCAGAAATGTGGGAAACAGTGTACAGTCAGGGCTCTGAATGACACTGGATGGGAATCCTTAGCTGTGAAAAGGACAGAAACACTGAAAAATGTGGCTTCTTCAGGACAAATGCGATGAAAACAAAGAAACTTAAAGTAGCAAATATAGTCCTTACGGGAAGGAACATGTAAGGAAGCATAGCCAAGGTAACTGTGGCCTACAGCAGATACTGGTCAATAGTTTATTCTGAGAAATGAAGACAGAAGTCTAAGAAGGCAGTATTCAGAGATGGACCATGTGAAGACAAGTGAAAATGAATAACATTTTCCAGTTCAAGGCAAAAGCAAGAAATGCCAGTGATAAAATACTAGGATAAAAGCCAAAGTTATTCAATATGAGAACATGTTCCACTTGGTGGAAGGGGTGCTTTTGGATGGGTATTGATTGGACCTCTGACAGCCCTCAGGCCACTCTGGTGGAGGTTAGACTTGTGGGTGGGGTTTTGGAGGTCCATCAGTGAGGAGAAACTTTTAAAAAAGTGAAGTGATGCAGGTGAGAGGGGGAAAAAAGTCAAGATGGGAATAAAACAGGTCTATGGGTCAAGAGAAGGCGGAAATAATGGGTCTACAAGGACCATTGGTAGATTTTGGGAAGGAGATGGAAGCAGGCTGTGCAGGGATGATACTTGAGGAAATGGAGGGAAAAAAATAAATCAGCAGAAGAGAGAGGACAGTGTCAGTTTGGAAAGTTATAGCTTGATGTTCAGTGGGAGGTTCATGGTCCAGGGGTAATTAGCATTTAGCCTCAGCAAGCAGAGGTCCGTTCACCAAACATCACTTGTCAGCAGGTTTACTGACCATAGTGGGCCTGGCAGAACAGTGCACTGTAAGAGGGGCTGGGTGTTAAAAAGGTCACAGCAACGGACAGGAGCGGAGAAATCGAGATGACTGAGGTCACACCAACAGTTCCCAATTAAAAGATCCAGCGGGAGTAACAGATTACAGCGCATGGTTCAGGTTGAAGAATAATTCTGGATACGAGTGAAAGATTTTGCTGTGAAAGAAAAAGACTTCTAGCCAAAGAAGTGGACACGAAGCAAAGAAACTCGTAATACAAAAGATGCATTGGAGATGGAACACTTGCCTGTTTACTTCTTTCCTTCCAGGTAAACAGATGTACACGTACTTCTTTCAATTTAGTGATATTCACTGCTCACAGTGCAGTCTCCTCTATGGTTGGGAGACTAAGACAGACTGGTTGACCAAACTATCTTTGTTCAGTCTAAAAATGTAAAAGTTTTTCGGGCAACACCAACGCATATAAGGACTGTAAAACGCACATTGACCATTTAAATGGTAGAAGTGGCCACGTTTGGCTGCAGAAACTGGCTGTTTTCTCCCAGCAGGCTCAGCCCTGCCTGTGCGCAGAAAGGGTGCCTCCAGTCGAATTCACAAACGGTCAGGGTCCAGACAGGCTGCTGATTAGATTAACTGAATCACAAAGGGAGCAGATGACGTCACCAGACCAGACCCGCATCGAGATTGGAAGTTCGATACCAGCCAGAATGTACCTGGATAAGATAGAATAGATACGATAATGGGGATATCCAGCAGTAAGGAGAAACCCATCTCCATGATAGGAAAGCAATCTGTATGCCCCGGTAAAGTGATTAGGAACATGGATGGGCCGTTTGTGATTTCAATAGGCTGTGCTATCACTGAGGCTGATAGCGATCCAGGACCATTATTCTTGCAATTGCCGGTGGTGGTGGAGCTCACAGGACTTTTGAAATCTGAGCTTTAAAAGGTGTGGCTTCGCAGCCATTCTCTCTGTTTCTCTTCAGACCCGCATGACAACTCTCTCACCCTCCTGAACCGCGTTGCAGACAGCAGTTTTCCAGCACACAGCCAGCTCAGAAGGTCAAGGGCGGCTCAACTGAGTATTTCCTAGTAATTCGTGAAGTTCCCAAGGGTAACATAGCAGTGGAGGCTTTTATGGGAATGGTGGGTGCATGAACCTTTTCATAGTATAAGATATTGCTAACACTGTTTAAAGTTAGAATTTACGTTGTGCCCATTTAGTTTTGTCCCCATAGTCATAGTTATAGAGTATAAGATACCTATATGTTGTTTACTCGTGTTGATGAGGTTTAATTTTGGTGTTTAATAAAAGATATATGATTTGAACTCGATTGGAGCCCATCTTGCTCTTTCATTTTCTCATCAGCTATCTCTGGTCAGGTCACATTTTAATATCCCTTACCATAATTCCGGAGTCGAGAACCGAGGGTACTCTGGGCGATTCGAACCCGCCCACTCAGGAAAGGCTGCCAGGTAGTGGATAGGCAGCAGTTTCCTTTTCTCTCCCTTGGGGGCGCTACTCTAGTGAAGTAGGCGCAAGGTGGTCGTTGTTCCATCGGCGAGAGAGAGAATCACTCGGGCATTGGTGGGGTTTGGGTAACGGAGAACCAAACCTAAAATAAGCCCGCGAGTGGAGTTAAAAAGAGGGAGCCCGCTACAAATGTGACTGAGTGTCTATCACTTAAATTCTTTATTGCACACTCAACTCAGACGTTCGCCTCCAATATTGTCCCAAACAAACTAAAATCAAGCTCAAAGAATAGTATTTAATCTTCCAATTAGGAACTTGTACAATCACATTGATTATAACATAATATTGTTGAATTCATTGTCCCTTTTTAAAATACATACAAACAGAAGCTACTGGTATGGATTCTGCGATTCCCATTTATACCTCTTCTGGATCAGCCTTTTTTTTCTTGCAACATTACCATTTCATTTCTTGTGCACCATCCCTTTTGACGCTTCCCTTCTCCTTGTTCTTCCCTACCCCATCTTTCCCTGCCTCATTTCTAATCTTTTCCACTTCTGATGAAAGGCTATGGTCCTGAAATATCTTGTTTCTGAACTGCAAAGTATTTATAGGAATTGTTTTAATTTCATAATTAATTCTCATCTCCACTATATTTTTTTCCATATTACTCTTATCATTCCAGAGAAGTTTAAAAGTTTTAAAAACTACATTTAAGAAATGAATTCAAGTCACCTTTACAAAGCTAGACTAAAAATAAAGCCAGAAATCTGCAACTTTTTCAGTGTCATGCATTCCAAATCAAAGCATCCCAAGAGGCCACAGTTAAACAAAGCTTCATCAAATTTCATAATTGATACAACAGGTTTAGACATTCTTCTTTCAAGGCTTTGCCCCATCAAAAGCTGCATTTCTTCCAAGCAAACACTCCAGTTAATTGTGAAGTAATTTGTTGTCTTGCTCAGCAGGTGTAAGATCAGGATGCTGGAGAAAGAAGTTAACAAAAACAAAAGTAAGTGACTTTTTCACAACTCAGTCCCATTACTTAAAATCCTTTTCTCCTAATCCTTCACCTAAATGGGGAATAAGTTGAGGCACAGACCTGGGATCTGATATTGGACCAGCAGCAGAGGGTATTCTAGTGATTTATTTGTCAGAAAACACCGAAAAGCTGACAGGGCAAAGTGCAGATCATTAAGAGTAACACCTTGCGTGAAATATCGCACATTTCTTTGGAAAACAGGTTTTCCTACTTGTGACTGAACACAGGGGCCATAAATTCTCTTGTATTCCAAGTGCCCGTTCTTTATAAAGTCTGTAGGATCTTCCTTCCAAAGATTCAAAACCTGCCCTCATCTGACATCCACATTCTTTCATGTCACTAGATTACAATCATGGAAATACATAGAAGTTACAACATGGAAATAGGCCATTCAGCCCCCTTCAACTCCCCTCATCCATCTAACCAATGTATTCCTGAATGTTGGTAATTTCTGCCTCAACCACCAATTGAAAGCAGATTCAACAGCATCAATTAAATTCAACAGCTCCCCAAAGGCATTTTCCCTCCCTTCTCCATTCCATTTTGCATTGCTGTTCCTTCAATCTTCGCTCAACCATATGCTTCTATTTATTTACCATGCCTTTTCATTAATTGAAGCTTCTATCATAATCTGCATTGTTCCAATTTTTAAAATCTATTTTTTAAGCCTTTCATACATCAGCCAAGAGAATCAGTGTTACATCCTTTGTAAAACCTCCATCTATTTCCAAAACATACTCCTGGGTTTTATATAGGCTCTACATTTCCTCTGCTTTGTGTTTAAAAACTGTCCTGACTTAGTAGTCTCATCAACTCGACACTTGAATGTCTTACACCCCAAATGTCTCTGCTCTTCCACATCTAGCATGCTTCCATTCAGAGTATGTTATTTACCTCATACTAACAGAATTCTAGCAGCCATCTTTGAGCTTATGCCACTACTTTACAAATATCTCTTTACACCTTGCACTTGTCAAAGAGATTAACCAAAACTCCTATGTTGGCATCATCTGCAAATTCTGACACCACTATTTCAATTCAAATAATTGAGATACATCGTGAACAGGAACAGCCACAGATTTGCATCCTGTGGGAACCATTATCCAATTCAAACTAGAAACAGAAGCTTTTAACCATTTCCTTCCTAATTTAAATCAGAAAAGCCAAGACCACAAATAAGGTCCCCATCTCTATCTCAGCTAAGAACCAGGGATCAAAGCTGGACAGCAGAACTGAACAGTCAAGGACAGACGCTTTGGGGAAGGTTTGGAAGAATAGAAACATCCCAAGTTACACTAAAAGGGAAAATAAACTTGCATTTCACACTTTTACTCAAGGAGTTCTGTTATAGAGATCATATGTAATATTCAAAAATTAACTTTGTTTTCTCTTTAAATTAGATTTCTTACTGCAGCTTTTAGTGCTTGATGTAGGTCCTCGATAATGTCTGCTACATCCTCCAAGCCAATAGATAATCGTATTAGGGTGTCACTTATCCCCAGTGCATCTCGATCTTCTTTTAGGACAGAAGCATGTGTCATAATAGCCCTACAAATGGGAATAAAATTTATTGGTGTTGAAGTGTTTTATTCATGATTTTCTATTATATACAGAATCAAGCATTTTCAGCATCATTCTCCCCCACCTTACATTATTTACATCTGTATTTGCTTGTGTGATGGGCTGGTGAAAGGTGGGGCTGTGGCGTTAACAGTGAACAGGTGGAGGAGGATACACATCTAACTTATTTTCTCATTGACTTAGCTTTCCCCTTGGCAAAGCCTCAGCCAGAGTTGACTTACCAAGCCTTTTCTCAATTAGTATAAATTGTGATCATTTGAAATTTGGCTGTGTTTGGCCTGATGTGTGAAGGTGAAGAATTTCAGCAACATGTCACGCTTTCGGCAATAGCCTAGATTAAAGTAAGGTTTATTTATTAGTCACAAGTAGGCGTACATTAACAGTGCAATGAAGTTACTGTGAAAATCCCCCCGTCACCACACTCTGGCACCTGTTCAGGTACACCGATGGAGAATTTAGCATGGCCAATGCACCTATCCACCGCAGCCATGGGGAGAACGTGCAGACTCCACACAGACAGTGACCCAAGCTGGAAATCGAAACCGGGTCTCTGATGCTGTGAGGCAGCAGTACTAACCACTGTACCACCATGTTGCCCAATTGTAGCGTACATTCATCAGTACTAGTGTAGTACTTTTCATGGATCAAAAGTAATATTGCTTGTTGTTACAAAAGATTGAAAAATTGTTTTATCCTTTAATAGAATTGAAATGAAAAGGTTCCAAGATACGTGGTTAAAAGTTTGGCAGGTTTAAAAAGAAAATCACCAGGTTGAACTGTCAAACTGAAAGTATTAACTATTTCAATCCCTGCAAAAAAGTAGACAATGTAAATTCACCAAGGCAGTCGCAAAAAAAAAATTTAAACATTTATGGTGATTTGTTGAAATTTGGTCTGGAATTCAAAGAATGAATTCATGGAAATGTGTAATAAAATTTAATCAAAAGTGCAGGAAAAATATTAAGGTAAACATGCTTGGGGTTACCACTGACCAGAAACTCAACTGGACTCGCCACATAAACACAGTGGCTGCATGAACAGGTCAGATACTAGGAATACCGTGGCAAGTAACTCTCTTCCTGACTTCTCAGTTTGTTGGCACAAATCAGGAGTGTGAAGGAATACTCCCCACTTGCTTGGATGGGTACTGCTCCAACAAAACTCAAGAAGATGGACACTGCTGCCTCACAGCGCTAGGGACCCAGGTTCAATTCCTGGCTTGGGTCACTGTCTGTGCAGAGGCTGCATGTTCTCCCCGTGTCTGTGGGGTTCTTCCTGGGTTTCTTCCCACAGTCTAAAAGACGTGCTGGTTAGGTGCGTTGGCCATGCTAAGTTCTCCCTCAGTGTACCCGAACAGGCGCCGGAGTGTGGGGACTCGGGGATATTCACAGTAACTTCATTGCAATGTTAATATAAGCCTACTTGAGACACTAATAAATAAACTTATAAACTTTAAATCATCCAGACAAAAGCAGCCCACTTGATTGGCACCGTATCCACTCCCTTCACCACCGCGCTCAGTAGTAACAGTGTGTACTATCTACAAGATGCACTGCAGAAATTCAAAGATCCTTAGATAGCACCTTTCCAACCCATAACCACTTCCATCTAGAAGGACAAGAGCAGCAGATACATGGGAACACCACCACCTACAAGTTCCCCTCCAAGCCAGTCACCATCATGACTTTCCTTCACCATTCCTTCCCAATAGCTGGGTCAAAATCCTGGAATTCCCACCCTCACAGCATTGTGAGTCAACCCACAGCATGTGGACTGCAGCGTTTCAAGAAAGCAGCTCACCACCACTCATGCTGGCCAGCCAGCAACACCCACGTTCCACGATTGAACAAAAGAAATCTTACGACTCGTAGGTCATGGACAATCATGAGCTTTAATGAAATTATTTAGCAATATTGAAAAGTAATTGCTACACATGAAAATCCACACAAGCAAGGAATCAAATTGAATGTTTTTGCTTATTCTGTTTGCTGAGGGAATTTCAGAATGAGCAATATTTAAGGCGGCACTAATTAGAAAGGGACTTTTAATTATGATTCAGTACGATAGTTTTAGAATTTTTAAATATTTGGGAAGAATTGAAGTAATTAAAAAATCCTGGAAAATTTCCAACTTAAAATCACCAACTGACTCTTTTTTCGGCATCAATGCACCATTAGTGCAAAAAGAGCATAAATCTGTTTGAATAAAGGATTTATCAAAAGAAAACAATGGAAGTTTCACTGCAAAATGAAAATCATATTTTTAAAATCTGTAACTGAGGAAAAAGGTAAGAGTTTTCAAAACTGCTCCCTGTTGGTCAAAAAGAATGATTAAGTGAATGGTTTATAGTCATGTGCTTCTCACTCGGATAATTGAGTGGGAAGGAAAATCACATGATTACTAAATATCTGTTATTGGACCCTTTTTGGTTGGTAGTCACATGCTTCTCATGGATCAGTTAGTGCTAAATGGGCAAAAACCAGAATGCATTTTGTCATATAAATGTGTATGCACAGAATACATTTTCCTCCAATCAGATGGAACTATTACCTTATACCTTGCAACACTTCAGGAGGGCTTTAATCTCACCATCAACATAAAAGCTTTTAAAAGAACATGGACAAAGAACATTTCTGCAACTTTTTTGTAATCGACATTTGATATTTTCTCAGGAAACATATTTCATTACATACATTGAAAAAATGTTTTGTTTTCTTTCATTACTCTGAACTACTTTCAAATAACCCATTCTTCAATCTCCTGATCCAAGTTTAGCCAATGTCTAAAACAAAAATAGTGTGATTGATATAGATTTTGTAAAAATTCCTTACGTATGCTCCGCTAGACTTTTATATCCTCCCAAACTCTCAGCAAGGGCAAACAGCTGAAAGAAAAAAGGTAAAACAAGAAGAAAAAAATGTTTATTCTCCTCAGTCCATGCACAATCTCTCTGATTGGGAAACAGGAGGTCACTATTTACATAAATGGAATGAACTGATAAACAAAGAAGTGAGATGAGATTTTTCTCTACCATAGAACATGTTATTTTTATTAAAATCCTAAATTATCACCATATCATTCAGAGTCAAGCAGCTCTGACCAAGTGTTGCACTGAACCATAAATGACATAAAAATTCACGGTCTGAGGCACAGTCTGAACCACATTTGCTAATCTCAGCCAAGTCAATGGCAACAAATTCAAACACTGACTTTAGCGTGGAACAAATTCCAACTGCTGAAAGGTATAACAGCAACTGAGGGTTCCTTGCTTCTGTGGTTGGCAGGTCCCATGACAATCTTTATTCCATCTTACACACTTCTAGATTGACCACTTTCTCACAGAACTATGATGGGTTATCATTCCCCCATCCTCTCTTCCACTCCAACAGCCTCAATGACATTTCCAGCACCTTTTCTACTGCCATCACCAAACACATCTTCCCCTTCCCTTTGAGCGTTCTTACCCATCTTCTCAACCTTGGCTCTTTTACAATCATACCCAATACCCTGTTCCCTTTGCCACGTGCCTTCCATGCAAGCTGACCACTATCTGTCTCCTACACCGCTCCTTTGAAACTCAAGTAAACTGGAGGAACAGCACATCTTCAGTTAGTCACTTTTACAGTCTTCTCACACTCAATCTTTCAGTTCAACTATTTTAAATTCACTGCCCCCTTGTTTTGGCAGCAACCATTAGTAATGAGTCTGCTATTCCCATTTACCTGTTCTAGCCCATCATCTGCGCCATTTATCATCATCTCTTTAGTCATTTAATCTCTTGCTTTCCACATTCATCATTGGCCTTCCCTTTTGTTCTTTCTTTCCATCCACCCCCTTTTCCCTACCTCTGTACTTCCTAATAACCTGTCACAACTCTAAAAGGTTCCAATTTTGACAAAAAGTCATCAACCAGAATTATTAACGCTGTTTCTCTCTCCACAGATGCTGCTCGAGCCTTGAGCATTTCCAGAATTTTCTGTTTTTATTGAAGAACACACATCTGAGGATGTTAGACGAGGGTAATTTTGAAGCCACCCAGGAAGACCACATAATCCAGAAACCCGTTAAAACATAGTCACATTGGATAAGAAACTGAAATACAATAGCAAATTTCTCCTCCCCAGAAGAAAATGTTCTATTTCTTAAAAATACAATGCAAGAGTTCCCCATTTAATTTCAGTGCTGAAATCAGGCTCAGCGAAATTGTGCAAAGAAACAGAAGTAAAAATGAAAGCCCACTTATTTTAGAAGTGGTCTCACCAAATATTTTAACAGTCAATTTGGTGAAGAAGAAGTGTGGAAAGAAGTCCACAAGTACTCACTTTCAAGTTGTTAAGGAATGTCTTCGCATTTTCCAACCCTCCTTTAATTAAGAAAACCATCATGCCCGAACTCCCAGTGCACTGCTGCTTCGCCAGATCATATTGCGGATGAGAAGGGAGACCTGAAAAGAAATTATTCGGTGAAAAAAGGAGATTTTTAAAAAACACTTGTGTAAAGGAATGCAAGCACTATCGAGTAGGGACTCTTTCCCTCTCCAATTTACTTTGAAACAACAGCTGCATTGCAATTTTGAGAACAATCAACTATGTATAGTTCCACATTCAAGAGTATTTAGCTCAGTTTCAGATCCACATCAAGCACAATGCACATAAAAGGTTGCATCAAGCCAGGTGGTTCCCCCGTTACGGCTTTCATCTCCACTTCCTTAAGTTCATGGATTTGAAATGATATGGTGAACATGTGGTTTAGTCATTTACTGACAGATTTGGCTGGTCCACATATAACACTCTTGATTGGGTACTGCTCTTGTATCACTGTTCCAGGACCATCTTGAAAAGATAACTCCTTGCATCTTTTTTCAACTGCAATGTCAAATGAAAGCCCTCCCCAGTGTTTGACCTTCACTTCCAACAATAAGTGCAAGGAGCTCATGGACTGATGGGTCACTACTCTAAAGCCCACCCATTCAACTGCCTGTGTAGATATCCACCTTCCACCAGCCCATTAGGCAAAGGTATCTCTTGCCTTGGCCCTGAACTCTCTGCAGCAGCATAGTGGCACAGTAGTTAGCACTGCTGCTTCACAGCGCTAGGGACCCAGCTTGGATCACTATTTGTGCGGAGTCTGCATGTTCACCCCATGTCTGCGTGGGTTTCCGCCGGAGGCTCTGTTTCCTCCCACAGTCCAAAATACATGCTGGTTAGGTGCATTGGCCATGCTAAATTCTCCCTCGGTGTACCCATGTTTTGAACAGCATGTTTTGTCTGTATAGCGTGCAAGAAACAATACTTGTCACTGTATATTAATACATGTGACAATAATAAATCAAATCAAACAGATGCAGGAGTATCACGATTAGGAGGTTTTCACAGTATCTTCATTGTCGTGTTAGTGTATACCGACTTGTAACATTAATAAAAAAAGTTACACTCTCCTACCTCCCCTCTGCAATCTCATCTTGACCTTGAAATCCTCTTAATGATCATTTGGCTCTAGTCACACTAAACTGCTGATTGCACAACTTCCCCTTCTGGTTCCCACATTAGCTGTTAACTGTTCTGTCCTCAAGTGCCATACCTTTCTTCTTTAAATCAATCGTCACATCTCATCCCAAAAAACAACCTTGCCCCCACCCTTCCTGCAGCAACCACTCCCCCCTGAATTTCTCACTTCACAATCCATGGTTATCTTCCCCAAATCTCCACATTTCAAATCTGCCTGTTACAACACCGAAACAGTTCTCATTGAGATTACAAAAGACATTCTACAAGGTTGTGACAAATGTAAACTATCCCTCTTTGTCCTTCCTGACCTGTCTGCAGCCCTTTATATGGTTGACTCCACCATTGTCCAGCTAAGTGGAGTACGCTTGCCTGGTTCATTTCTCATCCAACTGTAACCAGAATGTCACTTTCAACGTGTCTTTTACTGCCAGCATCCAAAAGATGTGTAGGTTAGGTGGATTAGACATGGCGCAGGGTTACAGGGATAGAGTGGAGAGTAGGGCCTGGGTGGGGTGCTCTCTTTTGGACAGTCGGTACAGACCTGATGGCCTTTGCACTGTAGGGATTCTATGGATCTATCCTTGGCCACCTCCCATTTCTCATCTACATGCTGATTTACACATATGCTAATGACAGGTCTTTGGTAAGATCACATCCATGTGCAGTTTTGGTCTCCATAGTTAAGGAAGGATGCACTTGCATTGGAGGCGGCACAGTGAGGGTTCATAATGAGAGGCCAAGTAAATTGGGTTTATAATTCTCTGGAGCTTGGAAGAATGAGAGGTGATCTCATTGAAAGATAAGGATTTGGAGGAGGCCTGGCAGGATACTGTAGACATACAGGTCGTTTCCCCTCACTGGTGAATTTATAACTTGGGGCTGTCTTTTGATAAGCATTCAGCTATTTAGGGCTGACACGGAGAGGTTTCTTCATTCAGAAGGTAATGAGCAATTGGAATTCTCCACCCCACAGGGCTATGGATGCTCTATCATGGAATACATTAAATCAGAGAAAAATGTTTGGTCTCAAGAATCAAGGGATATTAGTGTTGTGTATACCTTTTAAAAGCTGGTTATGTTTCTAAAGCAAGTGGCATAAGGGATGCAATGGAACACATCACACAACTTCTGAATGTTAGCAAACTGAAGATACCTGTCCAGTGAAGACCCAAGTGAACAGGCAGAACCATCCTGGAATAAAGAATCCATGTTATTGAGTTACTGATCCCATCGAGTGGTCAGTGCTTTGTGCATAGAACTAACTAACTATCAGAGGTTAAGAAAGCACAACAAATGGGGAGCAAGCAGGAAAGTGGCAGTGAGACAGAATATCAACCATGATCATATTGAATGGAGGAGCAGGCTTAACAGGCCATATAGTCTACTCCAGTTCCTATCTCTTATGACATCTAGGTCTATCTAAAACACCATCTCTCATGACTCCCCTACTGCCATGGAATCACATCACTTATCCAACATTCAGTACTAGATGAGGAAACACTCCTTCAGATTAAACTCTTCCCCCATTAGTAACCATGCCTTCACCTGTTTTGAAACACTCCCTCCACCCCCAAGTTGAAATTCTCTTCCTAAACCTCTGACACTCTTCTTTCTTTAAGACAATGGGCAAGCTTTTGGTGATCTGGCGTAAAATGCGGCTTGGTGCCAGATGGTGCTTATAATTCTCCTTTGAAGCACATTTTGTTCAAGTTGCTATAGCAATTGTTGTTGAGTTGAATGTTTAGGATTCTCTGCCTCCCTTGTGTTAAACCATACCAATGGCAGCATGACTAAAACCTTGAGCGTTTAGGAGGCTGGAGAGGAAGAGGCAAATTGATTTTAAATTCTTCAGCACGCACATGCAGGTGTGTGTTGAAGGGATAACGGGGCTGGTAAACAAACTTTCTCCCAGACAAGCTTTAAAATGAAATATCAATCTAATCTCAAATTAGAAGTAGCAAGTGTTGGTAAACTTTCGAAACTGTAATAATTCAGGAATGCTTTAAATTCATCAAGAACAAATGAGTAAACTCTCGGACAGACAATTTTTGCCACTGCTGTTTTATAACTCAAGTATCACCATAACTCGTGAAGTTTGAATATTTACTTCTACAACTTGATGAACTGTCAATGTAACGAGCTCTTCATGCAGATCAGAAAAAGTATTCTGTACCCTCGCCATATACCAGTGCACGAAACAGCCAAACGATTAATTCTCTAAGTTTCAACTCCATCCGCATCCACCCATCTCTTTCAAACTGGGATTATTTTCAACGTCAAGTGGCAAATTCAATCGCTAACTAATTAGAATTTGTCAATCTAATATTTTTAAACCAATGAATGGACAGGAAAGCCAACTTGTTAATTGTCCAAAATCAGTTCAATTTTCTTTCTGGATAGATGAATGTTAAATGATCCCCTATTTTGCAGCGCTATAATTTCATAGAACATAGAACATAGAAAGCCACAGCACAAACAGGCCCTTCGGCCCACAAGTTGCGCCGATCACATCCCCACCTCTAGGCCTATCTATAGCCCTCAATCCCATTAAATCCCATGTACTCATCCAGAAGTCTCTTAAAAGACCCCAACGAGTTTGCCTCCACCACCACCGACGTCAGCCGATTCCACTCACCCACCACCCTCTGAGTGAAAAACTTACCCCTGACATCTCCTCTGTACCTACCCCCCAGCACCTTAAACCTGTGTCCTCTCGTAGCAACCATTTCAGCCCTTGGAAATAGCCTCTGAGAGTCTACCCTATCCAGACCTCTCAACATCTTGTAAACCTCTATCAGGTCACCTCTCATCCTTCGTCTCTCCAGGGAGAAGAGACCAAGCTCCCTCAACCTATCCTCATAAGGCATGCCCCCCAATCTAGGCAACATCCTTGTAAATCTCCTCTGCACCCTTTCAATGGCTTCAACATCTTTCCTGTAATGAGGTGACCAGAACTGCGTGCAGTACTCCAAGTGGGGTCTAACCAGGGTCCTATAAAGCTGCAGCATTATCTCCCGACTCCTAAACTCAATCCCTCGATTAATGAAGGCCAGTACGCCGTACGCCTTCTTGACCACATCCTCCACCTGCGAGGCCGATTTAAGAGTCCTATGGACCCGGACCCCAAGGTCCTTCTGATCCTCTACACTACTAAGAATGGTACCCTTCATATTATACTGCTGCTTCATCCCATTGGATCTGCCAAAATGGATCACCACACACTTATCCGGGTTGAAGTCCATCTGCCACTTCTCCGCCCAGTCTTGCATTCTATCTATGTCTCGCTGCAACTTCTGACATCCCTCCAAACTATCCACAACACCACCTACCTTGGTGTCGTCAGCAAACTTACCAACCCATCCCTCCACTTCCTCATCCAGGTCATTTATGAAAATGACAAACAGCAAGGGTCCCAGAACAGATCCCTGGGCACTCCACTGGCCACTGACCTCCATGCAGAGAAAGACCCCTCCACAGCCACTCTCTGCCTTCTGCAGGCAAGCCAGTTCTGGATCCACAAGGCAACAGCCCCTTGGATCCCATGCCCTCTCACTTTCTCAAGAAGTCTTGCATGGGGGACCTTATCGAACGCCTTGCTGAAGTCCATATAGACCACATCCACCGCTCTTCCTTCGTCAATGTGTTTGGTCACATTTTCAAAGAACTCAACAAGGCTCGTAAGGCACGACCTGCCCTTGACAAAGCCGTGCTGACTACTTTTGATCATACTAAACTTCTCTAGATGATCATAAATCCTGTCTCTCAGGATCCTCTCCATCAACTTACCAACCACTGAGGTTAGACTCACCGGTCGGTAATTTCCCGGGCTGTCCCTGTTCCCTTTCTTGAATATAGGGACCACATCTGCAATCCTCCAATCCTCCGGAACCTCTCCCGTCTCCATCGACGATGCAAAGATCATCGCCAAAGGCTCCGCAATCTCCTCCCTCGCCTCCCACAGTAACCTGGGGTACATCCCATCCGGTCCCGGCGACTTACCAACCTTGATGCCATTCAATAGTTCCAACACATCCTCTTTCTTTATGTCCACATGCTCGATCCTTTCTGTCCACCGCAAACCAGCAGTACAACCACCCAGATCCCTTTCCACCGTGAATACCGAGGTAAAGTATTCATTAAGCACCTCCGCCATTTCTAACGGTTCCGCACAAACTTTTCCCCCTTCACCTTTTAAGGGTCCTATGCCTTCACATCTCATCCTTTTACTCTTGACATATTTGTAGAAAGCCTTGGGATTCTCCTTAATCTTACCCGCCACGGCCTTCTCATGACCCCTTCTCGCTCTCCTAATTTCCTTCTTAAGCTCCTTCCTACATCCCGTATACTCCTCTAAATCCTTAACACCTCCTAGCTCTCTGAACCTTCTGTACGCCTCTCTTTTCTTATTCACCAGGTTCATCACAACCTTCGTGCACCACGGTTCCCGTACCCTACCAACACCCCCCTGTCTCATCGGAACGTTGTCACGCAGAGCTCCAGACAAACATTCCTTGAAAATCCTCCACTTTCCTTCGGTACTTTTCCCCAAGAATGCCTCCTTCCAATTTACCCGTCTAATTTCCTCCCTGATGACACTGTATTTCCCTTTACTCCAGAGAAACACTTTCCTAGCCTGCCTGATCCTATCTCTTTCCAATGCTATCGTGAAGGAGATAGAATTATGATCGCTATCCCCAAGATGCTCACCCACCGAGAGATCCTCCACCTGTCCAGGTTCATTAGCCAGCAGTGAGCCATTAGTCAACAGTGAGAAGACAAAGTCAACTCTTTGAGAACTAATGGAGAAGGGAACAATCTGTGATATTTTTGTATAAATATACTCTGATATCATTAGTATGTAGAGTAGGCCCAACAACACATTTGAAAGCAGAACCACATTGTAATCTTTTGTTACAAAAGAAACTACAGCAATGGACAGGTTATCAAAATACTGGAATCGCAAATTTAATCCCAGATACAATACCACTTTGCAAATATATTTGATTACATAAACTGCGAATCAAGTTCACAAACTTGTTTAACCATGTCAAACTGTGTAAATGTGGCAAACAAAGTAGATGCTATTTTTTTGTCTTGCCTTTGTAGGAAGCTGAATCACATTTGTTAGTGTTTGCTTTAGCTCAGTTTAAGTTTTAAAAAATGTTTGATTTTCATAAGTTTGATGTAGTTAAGTATATGTAAACTAAACTAAACCAAACAAATTGATTCAGCTTCCTCCAAAGGCAAGACAAAAATTTGCATATTTCCCAGCATCTTAATGGGTAAATACATTGGACAATTTGGTACTGAACACGACAGACTAGGAAGGCTTGAGGTCTGAATCACAATTTTTGAAGTTAGTCAGTTTTAGCTGATGCATTACTAATAATGCTACAGTTGGTCTTGAACCCGAGTTGGAGTAGGATGGAGCCAGGCTTCATTAACACAGCCAAATGGGAAAATAGATCTAATTGGATATTGCTTCAAACAATAATAGCTTGCCCTCTTTTTAGGAAAAAGGTCCAGTTGACAAGTGCACCGTCTGGGTAAAATGCTCTTTTGGAGAGTCAGTGCAGACTCGATGGACTGAATGGCCACCTTCTGCATTGCAGGGATTCTAATAAAGCAGAGAACAAAGCTGTACAGGTGAGTAACGATGTGGAGATGCCGTCGTTGGACTGGGGTGAACACAGTAAGAAGTCTCACAACACCAGGTTAAAGTCCAACAGGTTTATTTGGTAGCAAATACCATAAGCTTTCGGAGCACTGCTCCTTCGTCAGATGGAGTGGAAATGTGCTCTCAAACAGTGCAAACAGACACAAAATCAAGTTGCAGAATACTGATTAGAATGCGAATCCTACAGCCAGCCAGGTCTTAAAGGTACAGACAATGTGGGTGGAGGGAACATTAAACACAGGTTAAAGAGATGTGTATTGTCTCCAGACAGAACAGCAAGTGAGATTCTGCAAGCCCAGAAGACAAGCTGTGGGGGTTACTGATAATGTGACATGAGGACGGCCTAAACCGGGATGTTGGATTTATGTCACATTATCAGTAACCCCCACAGCTTGCCTCCTGGGCTTGCAGAATCTCACCAGCTGTTCTGTCTGGAGACAATACACATCTCTTTAACCTGTGTTTAATGTTCCCTCCACCCACATTGTCTGTACCTTTAAGACCTGGCTGGCTGTAGGATTCGCATTCTAATCAGTATTCTGCAACTTGATTTTGTCTGTTTGCACTGTTTGAGAGCACATTTCCACTCCATCTGACGAAGGAGCAGTGCTCCGAAAGCTTATGGTATTTGCTACCAAATAAACCTGTTGGACTTTAACCTGGTGTTGTGAGACTTCTTACAGGTGAGCAACCTCAGCTTCAACCTCTGATCTATGTACAGTTTACTATGTCAGCAAAAATGTCTCAGCTGCACCTATGGCTACCTCGCAATTTCTGCTGAGACTGACATGCAAGTAAATGTCACTGAAGATTGGCTTGAGCTGTTTCCATAGTTCTCATACTGAAAACTAGCAGACGAACACGCAATGGTTAAGCGTTATTAAAGGATAGGTGCTGTTGGGGCATGTAAAATGTCAGAGACGAAAAAGACTGAGAGGGAGCAAGTTACTTATCTGCCTGACAAACGTGGTCAAGGACAAAAGGTTTACATGAAAACATACTTTAAAACTTAATTAATAATGGTGCTACAAAGTAATTTTTACACAAGTCAAGACATACCTCCTTATCAATTGTCTGGAACTTGTGCCACATTCACGATGGGTTCCACTATCAAATAAAACTCCACATTAGTAACAGAAATTGCATCTAAACCACTGACCTGGAAAAATGACCTTCTCTACCCGGGGATCTGCCTCCAAAAACTGGGCTACAACCAACGCATTCTTGAAGTGTTGTTCCATTCGAAGAGCTAATGTCTTCAAGCCACGATTACACATATAGCAGTCAAATGGTGATGGAACTGCACCAATAGCTACAACACAGTAACATTTCCATTAAATGTAGGTCTACAAGTCATATTTTGGATCAAGTTGTTTATTTGAACATTAGGTATGGCCCTGACGTGAAGTATAAAAAAAGCATACTCAATACACTATATTTTCCAATCCCTCCTGTCCCAGAGAGATCAGAACTGCACATTGTTCAAACTCACTTGAAGTACTGAGATTCTATATAAACATAATCTCTATGATTTTGCTTTCCATTTCTCTCCAAAATGAACCCCAGTAATCTGCTGCAACTTTAATGAAGTATGCATCCATATTTCAAAATCTCTCTGTTCCTCAAAGATATTTAATTTCTTACCTTCCAAAGAAGGAATGGTTACCTAATTCCCTATACCAAAATGAACACTTTGCTGCACAGAATTTCATTTGCGACTTATCTTCCCACTCTGCAATCATGTTTGTGTCTTCCTGTATTTTGCTCGTCAGTCATTCTCCGTCTGCTCTACCCCACCCTCCATTCAATATTATGATCAAATATTATAGTTCAAAATAATGTATCAATGTATCAATTTTGTACATGATGAACAAAGCCCAAGCCATGACTTTTAAACGAAATCACAGGCAAAATATCCACCCAATATCGCCAACATTTCCATATAATTGCTGCAAGTTTATTTTGTTCAACTTCCTGAGGCCCATCTTTGCTCATTCTAATTCTACTTTAGGTACATACGTACTCATAGAATGAATCTTCATGGTCTGATATTTTCATTTCAGATCATCTGTCCTAATTGTTTTTTCTTCTTAATCTCATGTTCCAATTGCCATCCTCTCCTGCGCTGTTTTTATACTTGGCATGTGTCTTTTTCTGCAGATTTTATTTTGTCAATTTGTTACTGCATCTCTTTCTTGGCTAGTTTTGTCTTTAATCATGGAACACATTGAATTTTAAATATATATTCCACACCTGCCTTGTAGATGGTGGACAGACTTTGGAGAGTCAGGAGATGAGTTACTTGCCACAATATTGCTAGCCTCTGACCTGCTCTTGTAGCCACTATATTTATATGGTTGGCTGGTCCAGTTCAGTTTCTGGTCAATACTAACCTGCAAGGAGTTGGTAGTGACTATTACTATTGAATGTCATGGGGAGATGATTAGATTCTCTTGTTGAGATGGTCACTGCCTGACACTTACAACTATAATAATCCCAGTGTTTACATTTTATGTACTCATCTGAATTCTAGGCAACAGTCCTACACAATCACTTTCTTAACTTCCATGATCCCACACTGGGACTAGTCAATTTGTCTTTTAAATAATGAGTTCGGCATTGTATTGTTGCTTCCACGATATTGAAAGGGATTTTGATTTCTTGGAATCCTAAGCAATTACCAAAAAGGATCAAAGCTCACAATCAAGAATAGAGATCAGGAATAAAGAACATATTTCCTCAAGACTCAGTTGGCAGACTATATATAACCCTGGTCCTTGCACCTTTTATCCCATGCCATCAATTTAAGATTTATGGCAGGATTTTGCAACATAACATTAGCTGGATAAATCCAAAGGATGCCTGTTAAATGGTAGATGTTTGCACAGTAAAATTGCAAAATTGTATACCTACATATATGGAGATATATTCTTGTACAGATGCCAAGTAATCTTAAAATGTTAAGAACTATGACGTTGAAAGCAAGATACCAAACCACCAAGTCAATCTCTGAATGACTTGTGGTTTTAACTCCGCCTTGCCAGAATGAGACATGTGTGTATTTCACAACAGAACAATTCTACCCCATGATAAGAACAGCAGTTACCATAAGCAGTGCCACAGAACTGTGGACATGCTTATCATACAAAATAATGTTCAGAGTTGTAAATGATTACCATTTTGCAAGAACTTCAATTTTTCATAGAGATCATCTCGATTCATAGAAGCCAAGCCCATGACTACATCACTGTGACCTGGAAATATAAAGAAAGGGGGCTGATTTTAGTTTCTGGTGATGAAGCTATTCAATGGAATGATTTCATTAGAGATTTCACTGAAAGATCTTTTAAAAACGTAGTACAATCTGCTTTGATCTAAAGATTTAGCAAGGTTACAGCCACTTATTAGAAGACATGGGAACATTACCACCTGCAAGTTTTCCTCCAGGCCACAACCCATCCTGATTTGGAACTATATCACTCGGTCAAAATCCTGAAATTCCCTCCCTAAAAGCACTATGGTGTGCTTATATCACATGGGCAGCAGCAGCTCAAGAAGACAGCGCCAACACCTTCCCAAGGGCAATTAGGGATGGATAACAAATGCTGCCCACATCTTGTGAATAAAAGGTCAACTGCAAAATTTTAATACCAAAAGAATCTGAGAAGAGATATTCTGATTAATTCAGGTGGACTGGAGAATTAATCCAGATAATTCTTAAATCTCACCATGGCAATTTGAATTCAGTTTCAAAACTTTAAAAGATTGGAAACAAAAAGCTGTTGGGACTGCTACAAGAGCGTTGAATGGTTCACTAAATGTTCTTTAGGGAAGGAAACTGCTGGCTTTACCTAGCCTGCCTGATACACAAGTAGAACAGGAACAAAGGTTCTGCTAAGGGAGTATGAACAGCTAGGAGCTAAATTAAAAAGCAGAACCAAAAAGGTTATAATCTCTGGATTACTACCCGAGCCACGAGCTCATTGACACAAGGTCAATAAGATTAAGGAGGTAAATGCGTGGCTCAAAGATTGGTGTGGGAGGAATAGATTTGAATTTGTGGGACACTGGCACCAGTATTGGGGAAGAGGGGACCTGTTCTGATGGGAAGGTCTTCATCTGAATCATGCTGGAACCAGAATCCTGGTGAATCGTATAACTAGGGTTGTAGATAGGTCTTTAACCCCCCACTATTTAGTTTAAAGGAGAGGGTAGAAGGGTTAAAGAAGCCAAGGGCTCAGGAGAGGTTAGTAAAGTTTCAAGACCACGTAATAGAACGGAGAGCATAGAAGGTGGCAGGAATCTAACCTCAGGCAGAGCAAAAAAGGTGATAAGTATGAGAAGGGAGGTGATCAATGCAGGACTGACGGTGTTGCATCTAAATGCACACAGTATACGGAAAAGGTAAATGAGCTCGTTGTGCACATTGAAATTGGCCAGTACGATCTTGTGGGCATCACAAAGACATGGCTGCAAAGGGATCAGGGTTGGGATCTAAATATCCAAGGATACGTGTCCTATCGAAAGGACAGGCAGATTGGGAAAAGGGAGCAGGGTTGAATTGTTACTAAAGAATGAAGTTAAATCGATAGCAAGAAGCGACATAGGATCAGAAGGCTTAGAATGTCTGTGGGTAGAGTTGAGGAATCGCAAAGGTAAAGACCCTGATGGGAGTTATGTACAGGCCCCCGAGCAGTAGTCAGGATGTGGGGCAGAAAATAAATCAAGAGATAGAAAAGGTATATAAAAAAGGCAAAATTACAATAATCATGGGGGACTTCAATATGCAGGTGGACTGGGAAAAATCAGATAGATAGTGGATCCCAAGGAAAGGAATTTATGGAATGTCTAAGATGTTTTTTGGAGCAGAACCTACTAGGGAACAGGCAATTCTGGATTTGGTGATGTGTAATGAGGCAGACTTGATTAGGGAACTTAAGGTGAAGGAATCCTTAGGGAGCAGTGACCACAGTATGATAGAATTTACCCTGCAATTTGAGGGGGAGAAGCTGGAATCAGATGTAATGGTATTACAATTAAGTAAAGGTAACTACAAAGACATGATGGAGGAGCTGGCCAGAACTGATTGGAAAGGGAGCCTAGCAGGGAAGACAGTGGAACAGCAATGGCAGGAGTTTTTGTGGGTTATTCGGGAGGCACAACAGAAATTCATCCCAAGGAGGAGGAAACATGTCAAGGGGAGGACGAGGCATCCATGGCTGATGAGGGAAGTCAAGGACAGCATAAAAGCAAAAGAAAAAGCATACAAAGTGGCGATGATGAGTGGGAAGCCTTGAAAAGTGAGCAGAGGACAACAAAAAAGAAATGGGGGGGGGGGGGGGGGAGAAGATGAAATGAGTGTAAACTAGTTAGTAATATAAAAGAAGATAGCAAGAGTTTTTTTTTCAATACATAAAAGGTAAGAGGCAAAAATAGTCATTGGACCACTGGAAAATGAGGCTGGTTAAGTAATAATAGGAAACAAAGAAATGGCAGAGGAACTGAATAGTTATTGTACATCAGTCTTCATGGTGGAAGACACCAGTGGGATGCCAGAGTTCCAGGAGAATCAGGGGCACTGGTGAGTATAGTGGCCATCTGTACTCGTTGGAGTTTAGAAGGATGAGGGGTATGTTATTGAAACTTACAGGATACTGTGAGGCCTGGATAGAAATGTTTCCACTAGTCAGAACAACTAGAACCAGAGGGCACAACCTTAGGCTAAAGGGATGATCCTTTAAAACAGAGAGGAGCAGGAATTTCTTCAGTCAGAGACTGGCGAATTCGTGGAACTCTTTGCCAAAGGCGGCTGTGGAGGCCAGGTCATTGAGTGTCTTTAAGACTGAGATAGAAAGGTTCTTGATTAGTAAGGGGATCGGGGGTTATGGGGAAAAGGCAGGAGAATGGGGATGAGAAAAATATCAGCCATGATTGAACGATGGAGCAGACGCGATGAGCCGAGTGGCCTAATTCTGCTCCAATGTTTTATGTCTTATACACAACTGCAATATTACTCCAAAGTGAGTGATTGCCCTCCCTAGGTACTGAATCAGGAAATGCCTTGTTCACCAACTGTAGCCCAGGGCACTTAAGGGAGTAGCCCGAGAAATAGTGGATGCATTGGTGGTCATCTTCCAAGATTCTATAGACTCTGGAACAGACTTTTGGGAGTGGGGGTGTGTGTGTGTGTATATATATAAAATATATGATATATAAACATATTTGCAAGTGCTAAGTACTAATAGAGAGAAATAGGCAATGCATAACTGACAAGTGGAAGCAATCGAATACAGGTTACTTTAAGGGTTGGGGCATGAATATGTGGATTGGAATACTTTTTGGTTGAGTGCATGGAGGAAAATAATTATAAATTGAAATGTGAAGGGAATGAAATTGGGAACAGGCACTCGGGAAGGAATTGGGAAAAATAGGTATGGTTTGGGGAGAAGACAGAAGAGTTTTCGTTTTGAAAACAGGACTTTTCAAAAAAGCAGTTGCATAATGAAAACTGATTTCACAAAGATGCGGCAGAAGCAAGAGAAAAGGGAGGGTTGGGATAGTTAGGTCAGCAATTTGGGGAACAAGATGTGTCCGGAGGAGAAAGGTTTAAGAACAAGGCTCTAAAATGAACTGATGGGGCACAACAACAAGTGATTGTAAGAGCAGAGTTCAGAGAATCTCTGCAGTGAAGGAGGCCATTCAGCCCATTGAGTCTGCACTGACACTCCAAAAGAGCATCCTACCCAAGCCCACACCCCCCACTATCCCTGTAACCTCACGCATTTATCCCTCTAATCATAGAATCCCAGTGCAGAAGGCGGCCATTCGGCCCATCAAGTCTGCACCCACTACAATCCCACCTGGGCCCTGTTCCTGTAACCCCTCGTATTTACCTTGTTAATTCCCCTGACACTATGGTCAATTTAGAATGGCCAATCCCCCTAACCCACACATCTTGGGACACTGAAGGGCGATTTAGCAAATCCACCTAACCTGCACGTCTTTAGACTGTGGGAGGAAACTCCTGCAGACACAGTGCGAACATGTAAACTCCAGAAAGTCAGTTGCCCAAGGTTGGAATCGAAGCCGGATCCCTTGCGCTGTGAGGCAGAAGTGCTAACTACTCTGCCACCCACGTTGATAAAAAAAAAATCAAAACAAGAGATAAAACTAGGAAGGGCACGGTTGGAGAAAACTGTATCGCAGATTATAGATTCCAGCAGACATTTACAGAGTCACAAAGCAGAACTGACAGCCATAAAGTTTAAGATATGGTACTGGATCATGAACATGAAAACAAAGGAATTCAAAAACTTTTGGGGCAACTGTAGCATTTTTATTTTAAATGAAATAGTTGCAAAAGATGCTTTGGTGTGAAGGTGACATTTTGTGAAATGATACTTATGTAAATGTATCCATTCACAACTGGAACCTGGGAGAGAGAGAGAGATGAAGCAATTCTCATGGATATCATAGCAATTCAAATCATTATAAACACATTACATTAGAATTTCACTACCTGATTTTTCAGACGTCATACATTAACACTAACAGCAGAGTTCATTTAAATCCCAAATGCTCTCACCATTCATGTATTTTGTCGCAGAATACATACAGATGTCAGCACCAAGAGCCAAAGGTCGCTAAAAAGAGAGAATAATTATTCCCATGGCAACACAAATACAAATCCGGCAGTCTATATTATGAATCATCAACTTCAATATAATTCTAAATGAGATTATTCATTCATACCCTATTCAAAGCATGATACTTCAAATTATTAGAAGGAAGGTGAAACCGTATTTATGCTGAAGTGTTAAGGTTGCACAAAGCACAACTGTAAACACATTAAACTTCCAACCTTGCAAATTTCACCAAGTTAGTGATTCTTCACAACATTTATAGTCAACTCCAGCTGAGAGCAGCTGACCAAAAAAACTCTGAAATAAAAACATTAAAATTGCTTTCCTTTCTCTTCCACTACCCAAATTATGAAGAATTTGCCTGCTTTCTGGAGTAAAAATACTTCACATGATGGGTGCTCCATATGTGTAATTGAAACAGCTGACAGGCTACTGGACTCCAGCAGCAGCAAAGAGGAGCTGCATTCTACCTTCAGGCGAATCCACACGTGCACTTCCAGCATCAAAAAGCACCAAATCTATTATTGCACATCGATTACCAGCTGCTAACTCAGCAAAGAGCAAGAATCATTGATCTTTATGACCCTACTACACCATCAATATAATCATCAGTTGCACTATTATCTTCCTTGCTGCATCCCCCACCCCATCTCCAACCTCCCAAAACAAATGACCAGTGTTGGTTCAATCTTTCAGATCAGAGTCTTTACTCAAGGGGACATTGTTCAATTGTAAAGTGAACTGAAAGTATAGCCAATGATAATTATCTGCATTATGTATGCAGACAGATGCACAGAATGTACACAAGCAATTGGTCATGTGTCCTCATTGACAAGAGAATCTATTGAAATATAGCTGACTGCAGAAGATTAAATGAGAGTGGGACCTCAGCTGTAATAAAAGGGTCAAGTCCAAAGATTGGGTTAAAACTTATTAAATAGTAAACTGTTAAAGTGGAATCTACTTTGCAAGCGACTTCAAAATATGAAGATCAATCACTCATTCTGGGCTTGAATCAGGAAAAACATCTTAGAATCAAAGTCACCAGAGTTGCACGTTAATAAGAAATGTTAACATTTCATCTGAAATTGGTAAATTACATAGGACAAATAAAATTAATACCTCAGCAAATAAGCCCAGCTTACTTAGGGTGGCACAAGGGCAGCACGGTAACACAGTGGTTAGCACTGCTGCCTCACGTCACCAGGGACCCAGGTTCAATTCCGGTCTTGGGTCACCGTCTGTGCGGAGTCTGCGCATCCTACCCGTGTCTGTGTGGGTTACCTCCAGGTGCTCCGGTTTCCTCCCACAGTCCAAAGATGTGCTGGTTAGGTACATTGAGAGAGAATTTAGCACGGCCAATGTACCCAAACAGGTGCCGGATTGTGGCAACTCGGGGATTTTCACAGCAACTTCATGGTTTATGTCACAAGTAGGCTTGCAATAACACTGCAAACTAAAAACAGCTGTTACTCAACTATGTTGATCATTCGGAGGATGCACTGCTTTGAAAGCATCCCAGGAATTTCCATGGAATAGAACATTACAGCGCAGTACAGGCCCTTCGGCCCTCGATGTTGCGCCGACCAGTGAAACCAATCTAAAGCCCCTCTAATCTACACTATTCCAATATCATCCATATGTTTATCCAATGACCATTTGAATGCTCTTAATGTTGGCGAGTCCACTACTGCTGCAGGCAGGGCATTCCACGCCCTTGCTACTCTGAGTAAAGAACCTACCTCTAACATCTGTCCTATATCTCTCACCCCTCAATTTAAAGCCATGTCCCCTCGTGCTAGCCATCACCATCCGAGGAAAAAGGCTCTCACTATCCACCCTATCTAATCCTCTGATCATCTTGTATGCCTCTATTAAGACACCTCTTAGCCTTCTTCTCTCTAACGAAAACAACCTCAAGCCCCTCAGCCTTTCCTCATACGATTTTCCCAAAATACCAGGCAGCATCCTGGTAAATCTCCTCTGCACCCTTTCCAACACTTCCACATCTTTCCTATAATGCGGCGACCAGAACTGTACGCAATACTCCAAATGTGGCCGCACCAGAGTTTTGTACAGTTGCAGCATGACCTCCTGGCTCTGAAACGCAATCCCTCTACCAATAAAAGCTAACACACCGTACGCCTTAACAACCCCATCAACCTGGGTACCAACTTTCAGGGATCTATGCACATGGACACCGAGATCTCTCTGTTCATCCACACTACCAAGTATCTTACCATTAGCCCAGTACTCTGTATTCCTGTTACTCCTTCCAAAGTGAATCACCTCACACTTTTCTGCATTAAACTCCATTTGCCACCTCTCAGCCAGCTCTGCAGCTTATCTATGTCCCTCTGTAACCTGCGACTTCCCTCCGCACTGTCCACAACTCCACCGACTTTAGTGTCATCCGCAAATTTACTAATCCATCCTTCCACGCCCTCATTCAGGTCATTAATAAAAATGACAAACAGCAGTGGCCCCAAAACAGATCCTTGCGGTACACCACTCGTAACTGAACTCCAGGATGAATATTTCCCATCAACCACAACCCTCTGTTTTCTTACAGCTAGCCAATTCCTGATCCAAACCACTAAATCACCCTCAATCCCATGTGTCCGTATTTTCTGCAAAAACGTACCATGGGGAACCTTATCAAATGCTTTGCTGAAATCCATATACATCACATCAACCGCTTTACACTCATCCACCTCTTTGGTCACCTTCTCAAAGAACTCAATGGCAATCATCGCTGGATTGCTGCTCTAATCCTTTAATTCTAACCTTTCTTGAGTAACTACTCTACTAAGAGAATCAGAACCATCCAAAGTGTTTGATTTAAATTGGAATATTAGATGGTTCCAGGTGCAGGGTAATTGCCCATCTAAAGTTTTAATTTCGGGGAATGGAATTTCTGGCCCTTGCAAGTATCTCATTACCCCAACTCACTTGCAAATTGATTTTTTTTCCAGACCTAAAGAAAAAGTACGAGTAGCAATAGAAATTTACAAAGTGACATCCATTGGACACACTATAAAATGGTAATGTTCCAAAGTCCGTTGGCCTGAAGGAGGTCTTATGGCACAGTGGTAGGACATCTACCTCTGGACCAGAAACTCTGGGTTCAAGTCCTATGCCAGGACTCGTTGGCTCTGTCCATAATGCGGTTCAACAGGCTGATAATTAGTTCAGAAGTCGCTCCACCACTTCCCTCACTATTCCGCAAGGGAAAAACAGTGTCAGTGTGACGATTCGCTAAAAATAAATTTGGTCTAAATACAATGATTCTTTAGAAAATAATGGACAAATTGTTTTGGGAGTTGTTACAGTCAAGAGTTCTACTAAAAGCTTGGCAAGAGAGAGAAAAGATAGTTCATCATAGTAAAGTGGAGACAGTGGCTGGCCATACATGGTGATGTGTTGGAGTCGCACGAAATAGAAGCGTGGCACCAAAAAAGATAAATCATATTTCGCATCATGTCCCAAAGCACTTCAGAGGCATTATAAAACAAACCATGACACCAGCCCACATAGGTTTACTTCTTATGGTAAAAGAGTGCATTGTTATCAAGTGATTAGATGAGGGAAAGTCAACAAATGGATAAAATGTTATCTACACAATATACCACAGGAAAAGGATTTGGGGACAGATTAACTATAAGGATACTACAGAAATGGCTTGATTACGGTAAAAAAAAATGGTGTGGGGGGTTCTCAAGTTACTGGAAGAGTCTTAAACATTAAATTTTAAAATAAGGCCTTCAACAAAATACAGTGGGTAGGACATAAGATGATATTCAAAAGGAGTGAAGATGAACGTACAGATAAAAATAACTCTTTCATTACAGGATAATGGATATCTGGAATTGGGCTTCCAGGGATGTAACTCAGTTGATAATTGTAAAAAGATGATCAGACATTTGATGAGAAAGATGAAAGACTCAGGTTGTGAACTATGTCTTCTGTTTCCCCCCCCCCTCCCCGCTCCCGAAGTCTAGGTAGATGTGCCAAAATGAGTCTTTTTCCTGCCCTTAACTCTTTCAGAAATGGACGTAATGTCAAAACTCATCCAAAGACCAAAATGATAAACAAACTTTACTGCTACCCCTACCAGATCTGTTGTGTTACATCATACTCGTCTGTCTTGCCCATTCTCACATGTCCATTGTAGCTGGCATGCAACTGCTCTCAGATGTCCATCATGTAACTACATCTAGGTCAAGCCTTCTTTCTGTTGCCCTCACTTTGCCCAAGAGATCTCTGTAGCTTTTCAGTTCTGATCACGTGCTTTAAGATTTTGTGTTCTGAATAATACTTTTTAAAAAGAGTTATTTTTGGTCTTGTAATTTCAAGCATCTCTTCATCTGTCTTATGGTCCAAATATGGAATTTTAAGTGTATATATTGGCACCCACGTTTCAAAGGGGTCTATTTCTTCCACAGATCTTTACTTATTGTCCAGGTTTCAGCGACACACAGGAAAGTGGATAGAATGCAACAACAGGAGTTTGTCTTCCCGCATTATAAGCTTGAGTTTTGTTAACATTTTCATCATCAAGTTATTTCTGGCCATCTCTAACCTTCTGATTTTGGCATCACATCTACTATCTTCTATTATCATTTGTCCCAAATAGACAAAAACTTGTTCCAGTGTGACTGCCCCATCCAATTCAATCTTCACCAGTTTCTTCTAATGTAATCCTTCCAATTACCACTGTGTCTTTTTGCCGATCATACTAAATCCGTTTTCTAAACTTCAACATTTTACTTGATCTATAATACTTTGTAGGATCTTTACTGATACTGAAAGTAGCGCTGTGTTCACAGAGAACTGCAAGATTGATATGTTCTTGTCTCCAACTTTTACCCCTGGAAATACATCTAATCCCCAGAATATTTTTGCAGTGAATAATTTTGGTGACAGTATATAGCCTCGTCATACTCCTCTCTTCTCTCCAAGCTGGCTGATACTCACTCATTTTATTACATTTAGAAAATTACATCAAGTTTATTGCCAAAATATTTCTTTAAAAATATCAAGGATTATCCAGAGCAAGCAGAGGAGTGAGGTTGAAGCATGAGATCAGCTACGATTATATTGAATGGCTGGACAGGGTTGTAGAACCAGATGGTCTTCTCCTGCTGGTGGTCCACAAAAAGCTTCTCAAGCAGGGCTGGATCTGGAATTATTTATAGAACTCATTATATTTCAAATGAATAGAAGCGGTAAGGTTTGAAATATGTAAAACTTTACACTACACAATGTTTTGTGGGGTGTACAATTAGCATAATGGTGCAACAATTTCTGCACCAGTGGGGGAACGATGCAACGTTATTGTTCTGTGTCAGATTGTACAAATTACACATCCTTCAATCCGAATACAAGACACAGCAATGGAAATTTTACTGAGCCGAGTACAATTAAATACAAAAAGCAGCATGAGCAAAGAAAGCAATATTCCAATTAAAAGAAATTTACTCATGTCAGATATTTGAAATACATCAGATATTTTTATTCCTTTTAGCACTCGGGATATTTGTGGACCTCCACCATTACCTGGAAATAGGCCGACATGAAAGTATTGTCCACGACCAGAATGATGTCTCCATGCTTGTGTACGGTTTCTGCACAAACTTTGATGTCTGTCACATTCATCATAGGGTTGGTAGGAGTCTCAATCCAGACAAGCTGTGAAAGGAAACAAACAGATTAGACATAGGGGTTTTGCAAAGGAGAATAATGATGGAAGTGATAATAAAGTGGAGCAGGCCGTTGACTTCTCAAAGGTCATGAACTAAGTCATAAATAAACCTGACACCATTTAGTGGATCTTCCCATCAGTCTCGAGCCTTGAACGTCCAGGAAGAGGCGAGAGGTGTTGCCTAATTGATTAGGCACCGTGATTATCTACCACATCCAGCTCAGTCTGCCTTACAGATCTCTGCCTCCCAGCTACATCTCTATATACCGAGTAAAACAATTAAATCAAATTGACAAACCGAGGGACAAATCAAAAGAGCAGCCCTTTAAAAGACGCACTGTGACAAACAAAAACAATCTACCAAGAAAACTTAAAATATCAAATCAACATGTGACAAAAAGGGGGTCTATAAAAACACCCCAGTCCCCACGGACTGTGGAAGGCCTCAATCGTATTGACAGATATTGCATGCTCCCTCTCAAAGGACACCCAGCTGAGAACAGCAGCAGTCGGGTCAGACAGCCCCCTTGACCCCCCACTGCCTCTACTTGATGAATGATGTGGCCTGGCCCAGGAGTAGGTTCACGAGGAGGTCATCCCTCACTGGGAGTCTCGTTATACTTTTTAAATGGAAAAAAATGACCAAAATGACCGCCCCTGGTGGGGCACGGTAACTAAAGCAAAATGTCAAAGAAAACATAACCACGTAAATTAAAACTGGGGTGATGATGCACTCCAGTAGCTCCTGTTTATGAAAAACAAAAATCAATAAGTTAAACAAATGACAAAAGCGACAGCTCCGGGTGAAGAACTGCAGCCAAAATGTCAAAAGGAAACTTGACTAATTAAATAAAAATATCATTCCGGGGTGATGAGGCACCCCTGCCCACACCGTTGGAAAAGGCCCGAAGTGTGCTGGTGGACACCACACGCTCTCACATGAAGGCCACCAAGCTGTGACTGTAGCTGCAGTAGTGGCTGACAGTCAAGTCAGATGACCACCTTGACTGCCCGCTGCTTGGGCCGCTAATGGCCACCTTGGCCAGGCCCAGCAGCAGGCTTATGAAGAGATATTCCTCTCTCCTCGTCTCCCACTGCACTGGAATGTTTCTTTATACCCTCTTGTGCACTGATAAAAATGAGCAACTAATTGAAAGCCTCGCCCCATGTTTATACCGAGTACATCAAGTTAACAAAGAGGGGAATAAATTAAAAGATCAAATGAAATTATACTTTTGAACAAAATGAAAGTTAATAAATTAAACACAAACGAGAGGGGTTGACAGGCCCTGGTGATGAACTGTAACAGATCAAAAGGAAACTTAATAAATTAGAAAGTAATTGTGGGGGGGGGGGGGTGATGAATCACCCTACGATGCCCACCGGTCACACAAGGTGTGAAGCATGCTGGTGGACACCATGCGCTCCTCTTTCCAAGGCTGTGCAGCTGTGAACGTTGCCGCAGTGGAGGGGCACAGACAGTCGGGTTGGACAACAACCTTGACTGCTTGACCCAGAAATGGCCACCTTGGCCAGGCCCAGCAGCTGGCTTACAAGGTCCTCCTCTGCACCAGGATTTCTCTTTATTCATGCTCTCAGTTCTTAATGGCCAGCACCTATACATCTTTAACGTAATTAACCAACCACTAACAGATCAGTACCAACCTTTAAATATAGTGGGCTTCTATATTGTTGAGTAGATGCCAGTGTGGTAGCTGTAATTAAATTAACCCAAAATCCCTCCTGTGCCACAATTAATTGTTTTAAGAATTGCATACATTCTTATTTAAACTTTTGTGCATTTTCTTAAGTTGTATCAAATGAGATGATGATTTTTGCTGCAAGACTGGTGGAAGGGAGCTGAGCTTAACTAACACATTCTTACCTTTGTGTTTGATTTAATAGCTGCATCTAGACATTTCATTGATGAGCAGTCAATAAAAGAGATTTCCAAACCCATTTCAGATGCAACTCTACGGAAGTATCGGTTTGTGCCTGAAATACAGAATGTTTTCAATAATACAGTGCTTTGTACATACTAAAGCATCTGAGCCTTCTTTTCATTGTGGCAATAAGGAAAGCAAGCTGCAGTTTCCAAACTACCTCAACAAAGAAAAAAAGCATAGCTACATTTTCCCTTTCCTTGGGTATCCTCTGCTCAAGTTTCAAGTGTTTACTTAGGATATTCAAGTCAGCTAGGCAACTGAAAACAACCTCGATCAATGTTATCTTAGATTTCCCTTCCTCTTTGCAACTTGGCGGATTTTAAAAAAATAAACGAAGCAGCACTTTTCTACACAGCTATTAGGAATGAAGGAGATGGGAGAATTTTGTCCATCCCTTATTCAATGTCACCAGTTAGAGACAAATCATGACACCTGAATTAATAGGAAATCTGTACTATCAAGTACAAATTCAAATGCTTGTTAAAACCAACACTCATTTACTCAATACAGCTGCAGGCAAGTTATGAATACAACTCAACCTAATACTTTTGAGATAAGGACAACACTGTAGAGATAAAAGCAAGTAGTGCTGGTGCCAGACAGAATATGGCTCAAATATGACGCAGGATAAAACAGCATACTGAGATTGCACATCATCTGGAGTTCAACCCAATGAACTGTCAGGGAAACATTTGGAGTTACTGTGGGAACTAAATAAATATTGGAAAAACCCAAAGCCACCTTAACAGGCCAAAATACTGATTCATCCATAACAATGTTAAACAGCCAGGTTAACAACGAAAGGTACTTATGAAGAGGTAAAGTTGGGTTAGATATAAAGCAGTAACTGAAAAGACCAGGGTCAAGGGGGAGCTTTTTTGTGGAGGAGGGGTCGTGAAACAAAGGGGAACATTTCTTGTGCAAAGAGAATTGGATGGCCAGTGAGCCGTATGGGAAGAAATTGTAATCAAAAAGACACAGCAAGTCAAAGAACTGGTTATTAGAAAAGCAATCAAACATTTCACTGAAAGTATGTATTAAAGGGGAGTTTTAAAAATGAGGCAGAGTTTAGGGAGAATTCCATGGCGTGCATCAGAGGCAGCTGAAGGCACAACTGCCAATGATTGACAAACACAGGGGAGAAAGCACAAGAGAACAGTGCCAGAAGAACAAAAAGATCTGCATGCCGAAGAGAAAACAGAGTTGGGGACTGAAGGTGATACAAGCATGGATTTAAAGATAATTATGAGAATTTTAAAACTGAAGCATCACGGACCAGAAGCCAAGTACGTCAGCAAGGGCAGAGATGAGCAGGATTTGGAAAATATAGGAGTAGGAAAGTTTTAGATGAACTGAAGATTAGAGAATGAAAGACAGGAATGGTCACATCTAATGGTGACAAAAGCAGGGAAGGAGGTGGAAATAAAGTCTTTGTGATGAAGCAGAAATTGTATTGGATATTCAAGTCAAGATCATATAGGGCTGAGAGATAATGAATTATATGGTTCAGCTCACAAGTAGTCAGCAAAGGAGATGAAATCAATCAGAAGAATGGAAAGTTTGCAACAGAGCAAAGTCAACAAGAAAGGACAGAAAGAAAGGTGGAGTTGCATTGTTGATTAAAGAGGATACTAATACAATATTGAGGAAAGATATTAGCATAGATGATGTGGAATCTGAACGGGTCAAGTTAAGAAACAGCAAGGGGCAAAAAACATTGGTGGGGGTGGTGGTATCCAGGCCAAACTGTAGTGGTAATGTTGGGAAAAGCATTAGACAGGAAATCAGAGATGCATGTGTTAAAGGAACATCCATGATTATGGGTGAATTTAATCTGCATATCGATTGGGAGAGTCAGGTTAGTCACAGTAAAATAGAGGAGGAATTTCTGGGGTGCATATGGGATGGTTTTCTGGAGCAATACATTGAGGAACCAACAAGGGAACAGGCCATCTTGGACAGGGTGTTGTGCAATGAGAAAGGATTAGTTGTGAGAGAACTCTTGGGGATGAGTGATCATAATATGGTGGAATTCTTTGTCAAGGTGGAAAGTGATATAGTTGATTCTGAATCTCAGTAAAGGTAACTATGATATGAGACATAAATTGGCCATGATGGACTGGGAAACATTACTGAAAGGAAAGGCAGTGGACAGGTATTTAAAGAACGAATAGGTGAATTCCAGAAGTTATTTATTCCTGTTTGGCACAAGAGTGGTAAGGGAATTGTGGCCAAACCATGGCTTACAAGGGAAATTAGAGACAACATCAGATTCAAGGAAGAAGCGTACAAATTGGCAAGAAAAATCAATCGGCCGGAGGATTGGGAGCAGTTTAAAATTCAGTAAAGTAGGACAAAGGGATTGATTAAGAAGGGATTGAATGTGAAAGCAAGCTAACACAGAACATAAAAACTGACTGTAAAAGTTTCCATAGGTACGCAAAGAGAAAAAGATTGACAAAAACGAATGTAGGTCCCTTACATGGGAGAATTGGGAGAATTGATAACAGGAAAACTGGCACTGGAGGGGGTGCAGAGGAGGCTCACTAGGCTGATTCCAGAGTTGAGAGGGATGGCTAATGAGGAGACTGGGGCCATACTCTTTGGAATTCAGAAGAATGAGGGGAGATCTTATAGAAACATAAGATTATGAAGGGAATAGATAAGATAGAAGCAGGGAAGTCGTTTCCACTGGCGGGTGCAACTAGAACTAGGGGACATAGCGTCAAAATAAGGGGAAGCAGATTTAGGACTGAGTTGAGGAGGAACTTCTTCACACATAGGGTTGTGAATCTGTGGAATTCCCTGCCCAGTGAAGCAGTTGAGGCTACCTCATTGAATGTTCTTAAGGCAAAGATAGATACATTTTTGAACAGTAAAGGAATTAAGGGTTATGGTGTGTGGGCGGGTAAGTGGAGCTGAGTCCACAAAAAGATTAGCCATGATCTTATTGAATGGCAGAGCAGGCTCGAGGGGCCAGATGGCCTCCTCCTGCTCCTAGTTCTTATGAAGAAACGGCCGAGGAATTAAATTTGTACTTTGCTTCAGTCTTCACAAAGGAAGACATGAATAATGTACCAGGAGTGCTGAGACAAACAAGTTTTAGTGAGGACTTGAAGGAAATCAGTATTAGTCGAGAAATGGTTTTGGGGAAATTGATAGGATTGAAAGTGGATAAATCTCCAGGTCCTGATAATCTTCATGCCAGAGTACCTCAGGAGGTGGCCCTGGAAACAGTAGGTTGATTGGTGGTTATTTTCAAAAATTCTGTGGACTCTGCAATAGTTCCTACAGATTGGAGGGTAGCTAATAAACCTGCTATTCAAAAAGAGGGGTACAGAGAAAACCGGGAACTATAGACCAGTGAGCCTAACGTCGGACTTGGGAAGTTGTTAGAGCCTATTATCAAGGATTTCATAACTCAGCATTTGGAATATGCTGAGTGGTATAATGAGACAAAGTCAGCATGGACTTACAGTGGTGAACCACTGTAGTTGTCTGTTAATGTGATAGTTTGTGTGATATGCCTGGACACGCCCCTGCTGCCTCAATCCGGGGCTCCGCCCTTCTCGGGGTATAAAGGTGTCTGTTCTCCGCCCCTTTTGCCTCAGTTCGGATTAGCCATCAGTTCGGGAGTGCTCCAGTTCTTTGTTAATAAAAGCCTGTTATTTCGCAACAACGAGTCTTTGCGTAATCAATGGTGCATCAATTTTATTAACAAAGATTTTGGGATGGAGCAACTCCTGAAACCTGACAGATTGGACTTGGATCCGCAGGCTGTTGGGGCCTCTAACTCTTTTGATCACTGGCTGCGCTGTTTTGAGACCTTCATCGCCTCCTCCTCCGCCGTCGTCGTAACCGACATCGACAAACTACACGTGCTCCACACCCGCGTCAGCTCACGTCTTCGCGATGATCCGAGACGCGGAAACTTACCAGGAGGCAATCGATCTCCTCAAGAGCCAGTACAACCAGCAGCCGAACGAAGTCGACACCAGACATCTGCTGGCCACTCGCAGACAGCAGCCCGCGGAATCGACTGAACAATTCCTGTGCAAACTGCGTGCACTCGGCAGAGCCTGCAACTGCAAGGCCATTTCAGCCGCCCAAAACGCCGACGACCTGATCAGTGATGCCTTTGTCGCGGGCATCAGGTCGACCTATATCCGGCAGCGCCTGCTGGAACAAGGTGGGCTGGACCTGAAGAAAACTGTGGAGTTTGCCGACTCGCTGGAGGTATCGTTCCGGAACCTCGAGGCCTACACCCCCGACCATGAGGGCGCACCGTGGACACCGCGACCGCAGCCATCTCTGTACCTGGGAGGGCCGCAAACCTACGCCACGCCCCAACGCCGAACTGACCACTGCGGCAGTCTCCGGAGGCCCGACGTGCTACTTCTGCGGCCTGGAGAAGTACCCACGACGACGCTGCCCGGCAAAAGACGCGATCTGCTCTGGTTGTGGTAAGAAGGGTCATTACCTGAAACTTTGCAGGGCAAAATCGGCCCCCAGGCCCAGCAGCGTGCGTGCGATCCGCGGGAAGCACTGTTTTCGACGCCATCGGCCATGTGCGATCTGCGGGAGCCGCCATTTTGGACGCCATCAGCCACGTGCGACCCATGGAGGCCGCCATCAGCCGCGTGCGACCCACGGGAGCAGTCATCTTGGGTGACGTCAGCCGAGTCATGGGGGCCGCCATTTTGGGAACCGTCCACCACATCGACTAATCTGACGGTGGCCTCAGTCGCATTGGACCAGGCCAGGCCTCACCAACTCGCCTGGTCTATGATGGACATCAAGGTAAACGGCCACACTACTAACTGCTTATTTGACAGTGGGAGTACGGAGAGTTTTATCCACCCTAACACGGTGAGGCGCTACGCACTGCCAATGCAGCAATCAATCTCCATGGCTTCAACGTCCCGGTCGGTGAATGTCCTCGGCTACTGTGTGGCAACTCTGACTGTATGGGGCATGGTGTACAAGAAGTGCAGGCTCCTCGTGCTGCCACAGCTCTGCGCTGCCATACTACTGGGGCTAGATTTCATGTGTCACCCTGGGAGTGTCACCATGGTGTATAATGGGCCTTTTCCCCCAATCTCCATCCAAAATCCACAGCTATTAGACCAGCCACCGTGCACCACCTGTGGTCTCTCGACCCTTAAAGCCGCCCCTCCCTCGCTCTTTGAACACCTCGCCCCCGACTGCAAGCCCATTGCCACCAAAAACAGACGGTACAGCGCTGAAGATAGAGCGTTTATCAAGTCCGAGGTGCGACGCCTCCTAGGGAAGTGGATCATTGAGGCCAGTACCAGTCCCTGGAGGGCTCAAGTGGTGGTTGTTAAGACTGGGGAGAAACATCGCATGGTTATTGACTACAGTCAGACCATTAACCGATACACGCAGCTGGAAGCGTATCCCCTTCCCCGCATATCTGACATGGTCAATCAGATTGTACAATATTGGGTGTTCTCCACCATTGATTTGAAGTCTGCACACCACCAGCTCCCTATCCGCCCGGAAGACCACCAATACACTGCCTTCGAGGCGGATGGCCGTCTCTATCACTTCCTTCGGGTCCCCTTCGGCATCACCAACGGGCTGTCGGTTTTCCAGCGTGAGATGGACCGAATGGTGGACCAGAACGGGCTGCGGGCCACCTTCCCACACCTGGATAACGCCCATCTGCGGCCATGATCAGCAGGACCACGACGCCAACCTGCAAAAATTCCTCCACACCGCCACACTCCTACATCTGACCTATAATAAAGGAGAAGTGCATATTCCGCACACACCACCTCGCCATCTTTGGTTGTGTTGTGGAGAATGGGGTGATCGGCCCAGATCCCGACCGCATGCGTCCCCTCCTGGAACTTCCCCTTCTCACCACCCTCAAAGCATTGAGGAGATGCCTAGGCTTCTTCTAATACTACGCCCAGTGGGTCCCCAATTATGCGGACAGAGCCCGTCCGCTCATCAAATCCACATCTTTTCCCCTAGCGACGGAGGCTCGGCTGGCCTTTGACCGCATCAAAGCGGATATCGCGAAGGCCACGATGCACACTGCAGACGAATCCACCCCATTCCAGGTGGAGAGCGATGCGTCTGATTTTGCCCTAGCCGCCACTCTTAACCAGGCGGGCAGACCCGTGGCTGCCTTCTCGCACACCCTCCAGGGCCCTGAGATTCAGCACTCCTCTGTCAAAAAAGAGGCACAAGCCAACGCGGAGGCTGTGCGGCACTGGCGCCACTACTTAGCTGGCGAACGGTTCACCCTGCTCACGGACCAACGGTCCGTTGCCTTTATGTTCAGTAACGCACAGCGGGGAAAAATCAAGAACGATAAGATTTTGAGGTGTAGGATCGAGCTCTCCACCTACAATTATGACATTTTATACCGGCCTGGGAAGCTCAATGAGCCCCCAGACACCCTGTCCCGGGGGACCTGTGCCAGCGCGAACCTAGACCGGTTACAGACTCTCCACGATGACCTCTGCCACCCGGGGGTTACCAGGTTCTTCCACTTCATCAAGGCCCGGAACCTGCCCTAATCCATCGAGGAAGTCAGGTCTGTAACCAGGCACTGCCAAGTCTGCGCGGAGTGCAAGCAGCACTTCTATCGGCCAGACAGAGCGCACCTTATCAAAGCCACTCGCTCTTTCGAACGCCTGAGCATTGACTTCAAAGGCCCCCTCCCCTCCTCTGACCGCAACATATACTTCCTCAACGTCGTTGATGAGTATTTGCGGTCTCCCTTTGCTATCCCCTGCCCGGATATGACCTCGGCCACAGTCGTCAGGGCCCTGC